>NC_037670.1:78945085-79065227 GCF_003255815.1 Theropithecus gelada
TTTTTTTTTTTTTTTTTTTTTTTTTTTTTTTTGAGACGGAGTCTCGCGCTGTGTCACCCAGGCTGGAGTGCAGTGGCGCGATCTCGGCTCACTGCAAGCTCCGCCTCCCAGGTTCACGCCATTCTCCTGCCTCAGCCTCCGAGTAGCTGGGACTACAGGCGCCCGCCACCACGCCCGGCTAGTTTTTTTGTATTTTTAGTAGAGACGGGGTTTCACCATGTTAGCCAGGATGGTCTCGATCTCCTGACCTCGTGATCCACCCGCCTCGGCCTCCCAAAGTGCTGGGATTACAGGCTTGAGCCACCGCGCCCGGCCAAAAGTGAAATTCTTGAGAAAAATTCAAAACTTTGGTTTCACAGCTTCCTACCATATTACATTTGGATTCTGTGTCTCTCAGGCAAAGCCAAAGAGCTGAATGACAACAAACCATGTGGGTTTCTTTTGAAATAAAAATGAATGTGTGCACGATTTTCCCCATTCCTCCCCTCCTCCTTCCCACAAACAAAGATTCATGAACATTTCACTTCACTGTTTTCCAGGAAGTTGACACCCAAGTAATGAGCGGGCTGGTTGGTTGAATAAGTAAAGCTGATTGGGTCAATCTGTGACCACCCAGGATGTCCATTTTGACAAATACTTCCCAAGAGGAGGGAAGAGGAGACAGTGCCCCCACCCTCCGACCCTTCCGGATTGTTCATATTTTTTAACCTCAGATCCCAGAGAACCAGGACCTTCAGTTTTTATAGTGAGGCAGACCTGTGTCTGCATTTACTCCGGCACTGGGATGAGGGATAGGAGTGGATGTGTGGATGCTATGGCGATGTCAGCCCAAAATGGTGGGAGAAAGAATAGGCTTTGGAAAGAAATGAGCTTGATTGAGGGGTTGGATGACATGGAGCAGTAAGTCTTCAAATGGGGTTCAAGAAGCCCTTGCATCAGAACAATCTGTGTTGCTTCCTTAGAATGGAGATTCCTGGGACTCCACCTCAGTTCCTAAATGGAATCTTTGGGAGTAAAGTATAGGAATCTGCATTTTTTATCAGGACCCCAGGGAAAGTTAAAAAATTACTCTGGGTCAGACAGGAGGAAAAAGCCCAAATACTGCCACTCATTAGCTGAGTCAACTTGTCAAACCTCAATTGCCTTCACCCATGCAACAGAGATAATCTGTACCAGTGGGAGTATCTGTACCAGTAAGACATGGTTGGCTGCAATAAACATAATTTCCAATATTTAAACATAATATAAGCATTCATTCACTCACATAACCATAAGTCCTGAGAGAGTAGTCTCATGGTAGGTAGATTCAGCATGCAAAGGCTTCGGGAGTCTGTGTCTGCAATCATTATCTCCTTTTGTGCAACTCTGTTGTAGCCACTAAACAGTCCCGTGTGTCCTGGTCCAGGACCTTGACTTCTTATTCCATTTGTACTATGTAGTATGTGTTGTCATTATAGGAAGATGGCTCAAATATTTTGTGCATGGATAATGTAGGTAAACACAAGTAAATAAACAATATGGGGAACTCAGGAATGAAAGCATCTGTTTGTTCTACTATAACTCCACAGGGCAACCTCACTGTGCGTGAATGGGCAGCTGGCTGCCCTTGTTGTGGAGAGTTTCCTGGTTGGGGTTAACAAGAATGAAAATCAAAACAGACCAGACTCAAAGCCTCACCGCATCCCGTCTCTACTCAGGGAAGGGCTGAGAGCCAGGGGAGGAAGTAGGAGGAGATCAAGGTAATGGGTCTTGTGGATAAACCAGAAAAGGAACTGTGGGCAGCTCTCTTGGGGAGCCACAAGGCTGGCACTACGAGATAACCAGTCTAGACTGTCTTCCGAGGGCTGAGAGACAAACTCTCACCCAGTGCAGCCCGACCAACAGACCCGCCCCTTTGCCGTGGCTTCCCAGCTGCTGCCACCATGGAGTTGTCAGGAAATTTGTGATAATTCTTTTTATTGATCGTCTCTATTGATTTTGTCTATGGTGAAAATATACTACAGACACATTAAGTAGCTATTATAGGTAAATTGTCTTTTAATGAATTGTACCAACAGACAGGATTTTACAGTTAACCTTAACTGGGACTCAGACTTCTCAGACACTGATGATCATTGAGGGACTAGATGCTAGTGCAGAAGCCAAGCTGACATTGGACCATGGAGATTCACCTGGATACTACTGGGACATGCAAAGACCTGCCTGAATGGGCAAGCCAAATAAGCATGGGTTCTCTTCTCATTAGGAGATAAAACAAATCATCATAAAGATCACACAATGATGAATTCTATGACTCTATTTCAAAAGCATACAAATTTTGCCATTTTCCTCAACTTTAAATATTTACTAATTAGTCTCCATAGTTCAAAACTCCATCAAAAAAGGTGGGGGGAGGGCATCACTTTGGATGAACTCCCTGAGTTGTCTCATATCTTAAAACCAGGTTATTGCTTATGAGAGACTAGAAGAAAGCGAGATTTCAGCACTTTGTAGAAGGGTGTGCTTCTTTCTTCTTCATGCAGTTTTTTGTTTATTTTCTTAAAAAAAAAAAAACAAGCTGTGTGTGTGTGTGTGTGTGTGTGTGTGTATGTCTGAATTTTGGCAAAACTGTATTGAGAAGAATCCTTGGAAGCTCAAATCTAATCTGCCAAATTACAGACAGTAGCAAAATTTTTCCACTTTGTTATCACATCCTCAAAAGAGGGCTTGAAATAGAAGTGTCACTTTGTGGTGGTGCTAGCAGATACTCAGAGTACTCAATTACCAGAAGCAAGACTTTGGCTATTATTGTTTTATAATGTAATGTGCAAAAATCACCATAAAAATATGCTATCTCTGATGGGAAAATGCTCCTTGCCAAACTTTTGAAAATTATGATTTCAATGGTTTGGCAGGAAAAAAAACCCTGTATTTTGACAGAAAATGAATTATGGCTACAGGCATTGAATACAAAGGCCAATGTCTCAATTGTATTTGAGTTTTGGTTTTAAGGGGAACAATCATTTAGGGCTGGTCACATGATAAAACTCCTCTTTTCTTACACAATCTACGGGAAATAGAGTAGCCCTTCCAATTCTTACTGGCCAACATGCCAGAATCCTTTTGGTACAAATCCAAAGGAAGGTTCCTCTCCAAATCAACAGAACCCAGGCTGCTGCTTAGATTACGTGGACCGAACACTGACCATAGGCCAGGCTCTGGGCTCACAGCTTTGGTCCTTCTGCTCTTCTGACTCTCAACAGAGCCTCTGTCTCAAGGCTGTTTTGCCTCTAGGTTATAAGATGGCTGCCTGCAGCAATCAACATTCATATGTGTCCTGATTCCACCCAACAGGACAAAAACAAGAAAAGAACACTTTCTCCCAACATGGGATGCAAACGATTCCTGTTTGAATGGTTGAGTCAATTCAATCATGTGCCCTCTCCTAAACAACTGCAGATACCAGGGAAGGACCACAGGCTTCTTGGTTTACATTGCTCAGAACACCTCTGTGGAGCTGGAGACAATGTGGACACCTAGATGAACCTGGGGCTCTGTTCAGAAATCAGGAAGTGGATGTCAGTTGGGCAATCAAAGGTGTCTGCTACACGGTCTTATTTAGTGCTTACTATGCAGTGTGTATGATTTTGGTTCATGAAGAAATTGAGACTTACAGATATCAACAAATGTGCCCAAGTTTACACAGCTGGTATATGGTGGAGTCTGGGTTTGAACCCAAGCATATTGATTGAGGAAAACTCATACCTTTAACCTCATCACTCCACAGCTTCCTTTTAGTCAGCGTTCCAGGCTGTGCTTCCAATATTTTTCTTTATACATGTTGATTGTCTATGCCACAAAGAAGTGACATTTTTCCATTAGTAATATAAATAGCAAAGAGGTATAAGCCAATGGGAGGTAAGCAATTGATTCTGCTCTCCATTATTGCCTTCATGCTTCTGTTGCTACACTACAAAACTTAATGGTTTAAGATAGCTATGTTAAAGGATAATTTTCAAAATAAGGCAAAACCATAATCTCATGTAGGTATAGGATGAGCACATGTTAAATAAAATGAAGGAAACAGAGAGATGGTGTAGTAACTAATTCAAAGAAGTCAAAGAAGCATAAATTTATATGGAGCAAAGGAATGCTGAAATGAAAGCAAAAATGGGACAAAACTGACTTTTGCAGGAAAAGAGAGTGCTGTTCCTCCACTGGGCAGAATTCATTTAAATGTGTATAGACAAGAATTATTTGCGATTGAGATCAGTTGTTTACAATTTCACAGAGTTGTGAAATAGCTCCTATAGAATTAGAATCTGGTAACTTGGAAGGGTGTGCTGTAGACAATGCTTAGTTTTCCATTGAATTTCTTGCCTATACCACAAACATTCACTTTCTCATGACTTTACAATTTGGGCTGGATTCAGCTGGGAAGTTCTGCTAGTTTCATCTGAGATCATTCCTGTGGCTATGATTATCTGAAGGTTTGACTGAGGCTGGATAGCACCCCCAACCAATTGGTGCTGGTTCTAAAATTTGTACCCACAGGGTTTTAATTTACAGAAGAGACTGAGTGACAACATGGAGAGGTTAAGGACCTTGAGAGAAGATTTTTGTTACTTACATTTCCCCAGAGAAGGGGGCACATCAAATCACGCAGGGCCACGTGGCGAAGAACTAGGTTTTGATTTAGAGGCAGAAATAAGAGTAAGGGGGAAGCCTAGACCTGAGATTTTATTGAGATTTTTGCAAAAAGACAAGGAAAGACAGAGTCAAAGCTTGGAATCATCTCATTTGAATAATTCTGGGGGGCTTTGAAACATGAAGACTGTCCCTGTTTGTCTGATACCTGGCCCTGGGTTGATTTAGGATGGGGGAGATATTGGCTTGGTGTGTGGGAGTTAGGTGAAGGGTGTTGGGGGACAGCACTGGGCCGAGCAGCCTCTGTGTGAAAGGCCAACACCCCCAGAAGTTAGCTAGCTCTGCAAGGGGCAGTGTCTCCCCAGGTCTGAAAGACCTGCAAGATGTCCAAACATCATAACAATACAGAAAATACAAAACATGATTAATACTGTGCTGTCATCAGCTGAGCCACTTCCATTCTCTTCCGAGTGGCCTCTCATTATCCAGTCCACTTCACTGGGTGTCCTGATATGGCAGCTGGGATCCAAGAGGGAGGGCAGAAGCTGGCAAGACCTCTAGAGGCCAAGGCTCAGAAATGACAACAGTGTCACTTCTACTGAATTCTGTAGGTCAAAGCAAGACACAGGGACAGCCCAGGCCCAAGGAGGTGAGAGAGAATCCTTTTTTATGTAAGAGAAGCCACAAAGAATTGGTGACCATAGTTAATCTACCCATAGAAATTTATCAAATCACTCACCAAATTTTATTGGAATTGCTTGTTGATATGGCCAACTCACACACTCACACACTAAATAAGATTCTTATGGGATAAGACTGTGCCTTGTTTATCTTTGTACTCAAGGGCCTGAAATACATTAAACACTATTTGTCCAAAGCTAATGGATGGGATGATCATTCAGATGGATGGAATTAAATGAGCAAAAATAAGGAAGCAAGAAAATACAACAACTGTTCAATTTCCCAAAGTTGTTCAATTTAGTGTATGATGGAGAGTAGAAAACAAAAGTTGTAAGAGCCTTGTATTCAAGCAAAGGACTTGGACTTAGTTCTTGGAAAATAAGATACCATGAAAGGTCTTTGAGTGAGAGAACGACTGGTACTGTTGTGCCTCTAACATTGCTTAAATTAACTGGTGGCTAGGCTGAGGGGCCAGTTTAATTATTTTGCCACAACAAAGACAAACGCTAAGGGGCACACTTACCTTGCAAGGGATGCAGTCAGTTGTCTTATGCGTCGACTTCTTGCCTCATCAGTTCTGTTGCAGAATGGCTTGAGTCAACTTGGTCATTCACAATTGTCCACTTCTTTTTGGTTGGGGCAAAGGCCAACCAAAGGCTCTTGAATACAAGGTTGGGGCAAAGGCCACTGTGCTCTAACAGTAGATCTTAGCTAACCTGAGTCCAATCAAGTCACATAATCCCTCGATGTTATGGTCAAATCTAAGACTGAATGAGAGTCTTGGGCCTAGGGTACCACTTGGGAGAGTACAAGTCTCTGGGCTTTCCACATTCTTATGCCTCTCATGCAAAAACAGAGGTACTCTGCTGTCCATTATTTCTAGTTAACTCACATATTTTATACACCACTCGTTTCACAAATGTATGCATTTCTAATATTATTTATGCTATTTAACAAATGTCCTGATATAAATCTTTAAACAGTTTTATTGAGGTATAATTCACATACCATATAATTCACCTACTGTTAGATCAACTAGTATAGATGAAAACATGATCCCTGTAGCTCTTGTGTGTTAGTTATCTATTGTTGTCACATAAAAAATTACCCCTAACCCTAATGGCTTAAAACAACTTTTGTAATCTCAGTTTCTGTGGGCCAGAAATCCAAACACAATTTATCAGGGTCCTCTGCTTTGGGGTATTTCACAAGCTGCAATCAAGGCGTCAGCTAGGTTCATAGTCATCTCACGGCTCAATGCAGAAGGATCAGCTTCCAAGGAAGGTGAGAGAGAGAGTGCTAGTAAGATGGAAGTCACAGTCTTTTATAACCTGATCTCTCAGAACATCTCCACACTTTTGCTATATTCTATTTGTTCAATCAAATTGCTTGGTCCAGCCCATACTCAAGGGGAGAGGAATACTGCACAAGGGTGGAAACACTGGGAGACTGCCTACCACACCTTATAATAACTTCCCATGGACTCTTGATTAGAGTCTTTCAAATGTTAACCAACCACCCTCTATTTTAGGTACAGAAGCAAATTAATGCAAGTATTTATCACCTTGAAGTTTATGTTGAAATATTTTAAAGTAAATTACAGACAAAATAACAAGTAATGCTACTCTATTTGCCCAAGACACCAAACTATATTTTTTAAAATTTCTATTAAAAATAATTTTATTTCTCAGTAGAGTTTCCTATGATCCCTGATCTTTACATTTATCTTACCAGTTTTACACGTCTTATTTCCATGTATGGCTTATAGAGAGGCAGAACAGGTTAAACTAAAAAAAAAAAAAAAATAGTCCCAAGACTTGAAAAGTTGAGTATTTTTTTATTACAAAATGTTTAAATCCACAATAAGGGACAACACAAAGTCACCAGGTAGTTACTGAGGTTGCCAAAATTATAGCTGGAGAAGACAGTTGACATTGAGGTCATTTTTTTCTAAGAAAATAGCCCTCAAATTTTTGTTTATCTTGAGTAGAGGAGGAAAAAAGAACAACAGGATTACTTATACTGAAAATAACCTACTCTCTCTTTGATATTAGAAACCATAAACTGCATATTTTGACAGGAAAGAAAATATACTTATTCAGGATGTAATCTTTAAAACCTGACATAAAATTGACAATTTTTGCTGGGTGACTTGGCTAATGCAATAAAATCATCTTTGTGTAGATGAGCTCTCAAACAAATCTCCTATGAGCCTGCATTGTGTAAAGGGTGGCAGAAGACAAAATGATGGACTCTCACCCCTGAACAAGATTAGGTTTCTTGGAAACATAGGACATATTGTTATCCTTTACTTTATTCAAATATGACTTGGATAGAAAATTATTCTTGGGGTACACAAACCACAGAAGGCTTTTGGATGGAACACAACTTTCAAAAATTAAATGATTCCAATCTTGTGAAGTTTCAGTTGGATTCATGTCCTTATAAAAGTCATTTTTATTCATCTTGGTAATTGTAAGGTCAAATTAAAAGTGAGCAGAGTGCAAACTTCTAAATCATGTTATTAAGCAGCCAAATTTATAAAATTTCCCATTATTAAGAAGAGGTATAGCCACTCAATGTTACTGGCAAAATCATTTTATTCTAAAAACAGCAACAACGATAGCAAACTTGTAAAATGGCTAAAATGAAAAGCAAAACAATTCATTTCCATCAACTCAATGTAGAAGAACAATGCTGCCACATAAACAGCAATAAGATGAAGACTTCTATTTCTTTTGGTGTAATTGAAAGCATCTTGATAAATGTCAGGTTGTCTATTGAATAAAATCCATGTCAACCTGTCACATAAAAATACAACATTTTTTTTTTCATAATCTCATGAAGTCAAGGCATTCCCTGGGCTTCAAGCTTGTTCCAGTGAGAAACAATAAGATCTTTATGCAGCTATTCACTTTGAGGTATAAATAACCAGAACCCCAGATAAGAAAATTATATTTACAGCCTAACTTTATTATTTTAAAATTGTTGTTTTTCTCCTTAGCAGGTCAGCTGACTGTGGATTGCTGGAAATCCCTGCACATTTTATCATGCCTGGGTCAGCAATATATTCTTGGCTTCAGAAACATTGATGTTGAAAACTGAACATCTGGTCTTCCCTTTCTACCCCCTCCCTTCTACCGTTTCTCCCCCAAATAATCAGCATTTCCTCCTTTGCTTCCCTGGCTTGAATAGCTTTAAAACTTGAATTTGGTGTATATTACATTATATTTATTTGGTTTTGAGCCACTTTGATACTACTTCCAGTTCTGTAAAGTTCTTAGTAGTGCCATTTCTGTTGTTCCTTTTTAGAAACCACTTAAAAGAAAGATTAAATGTTACTCTGAAGAGTTGGATTAATTGGTCACTAGTAAAAGGAATTATATTGTTGCCCAAGGTAAGAATCCTATTTCTTTCCTCTGACCTATTATGGATATTTTTAAAGCAGACCTAAATGGAAATCTTCCTATAATGACATTCTAGACCTGAAGCTTATTATTATTCTAGACCTGGAACTGAATGCAAAATGCAATGTGTATGTGTATGTATGTTTTCTTTTACTTGACTTTAATAAGTTTCTCAAAATGATCTATAAGCCTAATATTTTAAGAACCACATTTCTAAGCCAAGAAGATTCATCACTTACTTTATATAAACCCCCAAATTTCCTCCTTGAACCACTGGTAATTTTCACAGTGAGGGATACTGCTGAATATAAACTTGTCGGGTAGAATATAGAGAAAAGGCAAATTCAGAGTGATCCCACAGCATTCCCAAATGCATCCAAAATACTGGAGTGCAGGATGCAACCAGGATTACTTGAATTCCATTTGGATCCCCATAATTCCATTCTTTTTAAAAACAGGTCATTCTTTTCTTTATTATAATGAAACATTCTTTAATAATTCTTGCCTCTCTGGTTGAAGATGCTTTTGAAAAGCAAGACTTTAGTTGTATATTTTTTCTGGATTCCCTAGCAATATATTTTGCTGCAATCATTGAAAAATGTCATGCTCTCGCTGGGGTCTTCGCAGTCAATGGTAACTAAACATTTGATTGAGAAGTGTACTTTCTGTGGACTTTTTTAGGGTCACTGCGATGTGAACAGAACCCGCTAGAATATACACTTCTGCTGTTTCCTTTTAAAATAGGGCTGAGAATGGAAATAATGCCTTTCTAAGTGGAACTGAACTTCAACTTTGAAGAGATGCTATAGGTTTTTGAGGGAGCGAGAGCATGTGTCTGGAACCCAGCATCTCCATGTGGTTAACAGCTTCTAAAATTTATCTCATGTGTTTAAGGTTTTTTGTATAACTTTAAGGGACTTCACATTTCTAACCAGTGTGTTAACACTTACATTAAGACCACACTTACACACCCTTTTCTTACTTATGAGCAATTAAATGGTGTACTCACAAGAAAAATGTTACTTTATTTACAGTGCTGATGGAAAAATATTGGCAATGTGATAACTGTTACTATAAAAATATGACTTTTTAATACTTCTAAACTAACTTTTGAAAAAAGCTATGTCTTTTTTCTTTTTTTCAAGGCAAGGCTCTTGGAACCACTTGGTGAGTATATATTGAATATTTTACTTTCTTTTTTCTGTGAGACAGCAAAAAGTTCATCCAAATAGAACCATGCTTCTACCACATAAATCACTCAGAGAATCTGGTAACTTTCCATGTGATTCAGTTAAATCCTTTAAATCCCACAGGAGAATTTACTTGCTTTTGGCATATTTCACCATATTAGGAGGAAAACCAGTCTCCAGGGACGTGGTGGTTAATGAGAATGGGCCAAACGCAGATGTCCTAAACTCAGTTTTGTTAGCTTAGGCACTTTCAGATGGTGTTTCTCTTGGTCAAAGTTCCTCGAGAAGTTTCTTTTCTGTGGCCTACATTCCCGCTTAGGTCCCCCACAATGCCTTTAAAAGAACAGACCCTTTCCTTTTATAATTAAATATAGGATTTAAATGCAGAGGGGCGTTAACATGTTAAACTAAACCCAGCCTTATCTAACATCAGGATGGGTAGGTTTGAGGGCACAGCAAGAGATGCAGGGAGAGGAGAAGACAGCAAGACACTCGCTGAGAAGTGGAGGGGCTGAGGGAAGCAAACCGTTTTCCAGCTTCTCAATTTTGCCCAAGGTTGGCCCACGTGTTAGTGGATTCTACGAGCTGAGATAGAAATCCTCTTCTAGAGGTGGTTGATATTATATGGGTTGTGTAAACTCTAAACAACTTTCAGCCAGAAGGCTTTTGCATCCTGCATATTTTTAAGTTTTATTACATAAATATGAAAGCACAATGCCCAGGAAAGAGGTGTCCTGTGTCCTAAGAAGAGTCACTGTTTGTTCATAGATGCTCAGATCATGACTCACCTGCTTTTCAAAAGACTTTTCTTTCAAGTGAATGTAAATGGGGTGGAGGAAGGGAGAGAAGGAGACAAAATCAGGGACAGAATGCCATCCACTATAAATTATATTGATGCCACAATGAAAAGAAATAGCTCCTCTGCAAGACTTCACATATTCAAGTCAACAAACGGCCAAGTGTTGTAAATATTTCCCAGTTCCATTGATTTGAGAGTAAATTTTAAAAATCATTTTGGGGCTCTCTGCCAAAGGTAGTAGAAGTCCAGCCTCTCCCAGGATCAGACTGGTCATTGGTCATCTCCACTCCTGGAAGAGTTTCAAACATCTGTACTTTCAGACTGGAGGAAATAAGGTAAGGAAGGAAACAAAAAGCAATGTTTTCAGCGTGTGGCCTCTTACTGTACCCTCTTGAGCAACCTTAGTAGATCCTGATGAGACCCCCGCTTCCCTTTCTTTTTGAGAATTTCTTCCACAGAAAATTTTGCATAGCAGAGCTACAGAATTTAGAGAATTTCTAAATATGTGCTTGATCTCTTTTGAAACTCAATAGACCCACTAGCAGGGAAAAGAAGAAAAGTACTGCATTCCGTCTAACCCAAGGGGGGCTTGGATCACCTAACCCAGATTCCCCAGGGCTCATGCTGAGGTTCATTCTTCCTTAATTCAAAACATGGATTGGGTCTTGAAGGCTGAATGCGAAGTCTCAAGTTAGATAATAAGGTGCCATTTGTCCAGGGAGAGAGACAAAGCAAAACAGAAGAATGTGAATAGATACCAAGGCATGCCAACGAGGGTCCTGTGCTTGTCCCCTGAGTGTAGTTAGGTGAAATACTTAAAGCCTGACCCTGTGGCCTGAGACCAGGCAGCCAACGTGGGAGAGAATTGCTCCTTCAAAAGTTAGTGCTTAAATTAACTGCCCCCATCCCCACCACAGCCTCAGGTGTTGTAAAAACTGGATTAATCTAAGGTCTTTTTAACCCCCTACTTTGCATACATATTTAAATTCTGGGGCTCCAAGCCAACATTCCCCAGTGGACCACCTTATCCTTTGTTAATTGAAAAAATAAACAGTTCTGTGGTAGTGGAGAGGGGCGTTTTCACAGAAACGTCTTTGATGCTGAGGCTGCTTTAGGGATACATTTCCTGTGCCTTCCATGAAGTTCAGCACAAGACAGACTCAAGGACCTCAAAAAAACAAAGGGGCAACCAATAGTCAGGACCCAAAGTGTTTTCTATAAAGGCAATTGACGGGTGGTTAGACTCACCCTGACTCAGGTTAAATCCAGGAGTGGTGAGGGGTTTGGGGAATAACAGCCTATGCATTCAACACTGCCCAGAAGTCAGAGCTCGGCACAGTGTGGGTGTGATGAACACACGCACACCAGGCTACTGCTTCTCCTCTCTTGAAGTGGTGACAGCTTATGAAATTCTAGCCGCTACTGCTGATTCAGCGGAAGGAATCCATGGAATGTTATTGTCAACCTACTATTTCTCCATCTATACCCACCATGGGCCATGGGAAAGAAAAGTTTATCAATATTGCATTTGTTTTTATTTGGTGTGAGAGGTGGAGGGAAGCTGGCATGTGCCTATAACACACAGTTATATTAATTTGACAGGATTTAAATAAGCATAAAGACCTAGCGGGGTGTTACTTTCCCCT
This sequence comes from Theropithecus gelada, assembly GCF_003255815.1. Classification (NCBI taxonomy): domain Eukaryota; kingdom Metazoa; phylum Chordata; class Mammalia; order Primates; family Cercopithecidae; genus Theropithecus; species Theropithecus gelada. The sequence goes on from NC_037670.1 coordinate 78,957,435, forward strand.
CTGCAAAGGATTTTTTCCAAAGGGGTGAAGAACATACATTCTCAAGGTGTCTGCTGGACCCCTATTGGCTTCTGTAGAAAAGACCTAGAGCCAACAAACAGAATACAGGCTTTATTGAAGACTTACCTATCGGGTGGTCCAGGGACAGCGGACTAGGCAAGAAGACCTACTATCATTTGTAAAAAGTATGCAGTGTATACAGCATTTTGGCTTAGCAACCTCCACCTAGCAACCTCCATTTAACCCAAAACTAAGGGCCTTCCTCTCCCTACATGACCTGTATTTCAAGGAATGGGCCAAGATTTCAGATATTCCTCATAAAGAAGGAGTGAATCTCCAGGTTGGCCACTCCCGTATTCCTTAGCTTGAAACTGAAAAAAAAATCTTCCTAGATCATACGGTCATTCTCTGGGTTTGCTTAAGTTGTTGCTGTCAGGTGCATCTGCCATACACATGGTAGAAAGAGATGCTTTAATGTGTGGTAAAATAAGAAGCATAGTTTTGTAGACTCTGCAACTGGATGGACTAACCTGTTAACAGGCCCATACCAGTAATCTGAGAGCACACAGTCCAGTGTGCTAGCTAAAAGCACCTGTGCTCAAGTCAGGCCACCTTGGGTTCAAATCCTGACTTCTGTCACTTACGTGGATGACAGTCTTCAGAGTCTCTAAGAAGCAGACCCCAAGGCAAAGATTCAAGTGATTCATCAACAAAGAACTCCCCAGGGAAAGTGGTAAATGTTTAAGAAGCCCACTACAGAAGGAGAAGTAAAGACATGTGATTTCGGTTGAAGGCCAGTCCCAACCTGATTCTCAGGGAGCTCAGACGTATAAATTGCACCCCAGAATTCATCCAGAGGCAAAGAAGCTGATCTTCTGTTCACCATTTGGTCATCAGCTAGTGGATGGAAGTTCAGTAATCAACTCCTGGATGCTTGGGTACAGGTGAGGCGACCATGGCAGCCCACAGGCAAGCCTTTGAAGAATTTTCCAACCATAAACCCTTGGCAGCAAGGCACGTGGAACTGGGGAATAGTTGCAGAGCACTGGTGATCATGACCACATGGGCACTTGACAGGGGTGCCAAGGGTATTCACTGTAGTGAGTATGGACACACTTCCTAATTTCTCTGGGTCTCAGTTTCCTTCTATAGAAAATGGGGATAGGGTTGGGCCTGGTGGCCCACGCCTATAATCCCAGCACTTTGGGAGGCCAAGGCGGGTGGATTGCCTGAGGTCAGGAGTTCGAGACCAGCCTGACCAACTTGGAGAAACCCCATCTCTGCTAAAAATACAAAAATTATCCAGAGCCAGGCATGGTGGCACGTGCCTGTAATCCTAGCTACTCAGGAGGCTGAGGCAGAATTGCTTGAACCCAGGAGGCAGAGGTTGCAGTGAGCTGAGATCGCACCACTGCGATCCAGCCTGGGCGACAGAGCTAGACTCCCTCTCAAAAAAAAAAAAAAAAGGAAAATGGGAATATTTGTATTAACTTAGGACAACTGTAATAATGACATGGAGATGCCACATGTAAAATGCTCAGAACCTGACATAGAGTAAGGGTTCGATTAAACATCGTCCATGATATTCTCCTGCTAGACTACAAACTCCACAAGAGTGAGGAGAGCATCTTCCTCATTATCACTGTATCCCCACTCCCTAGAAAAATGCCAGATACAGAGGACGCACTCAGTAAATACCTGAACAGCTTTTGGTTGGTAAGAAAACAACATGGGGATACACGAGACTTTCTCAAAGATAGAGAAGTAAAGTCAATTATGATGGGAGAGTAACCTCAAGGCAGTTCAGAAATTCTGTATTTGACAATTGGCAGAAGCAGAGTTCTCATGTGGGGAAGGGTAAGTACATGAAAGTGATCATCGATACTTACTAAAAAAGACTTTTATTTGCAAAAATCAAAACCTATTTTCTCCAAGTTTAGAGAAGGAACCAGAATAGAGTCTTCTGCACTGGCTTCATGCATTGCACCCACAAAGATCAGAGCAGCAGTTTGACCAAGTCGTAGAATCTAAGAGAGGACTGTCTAGTCCAGTCGTTCTCACATTTTTTGATTCCAGGGCCTCTTTACATTATTAAAAAATACTAGGCCGGGAGCAGTGGCTCATGCCTGTAATCCCAGCACTTTGGGAGGCCGAGGCGGGCAGATCACGAAATCAGGAGTTCGAGACCAGCCTGGCCATCATAGTGAAACCCCACCTCTACTAAAAATACAAAAATTAGCTGAGTGTGGTGGCAGGCCTCTGTAGTCCCAGTTACTCAGGAGGCTGAGGCAGGAGAATCGCTTGAACCCGGGAGGCAGAGGTTGCAGTGAGCCGAGACCATGCCATTGCACTCCAGCCTGGGTGAGAGTGAGACTCCGTCTCAAAAACAAACAAACAAAAATTTACTAAGGACTCCAAAGAGCTTAGTTTATATGGAGTATAGCTATCAATATTTTCCACATTAGAAACTGAAACTGAGAAAAATTTTAAATATTAATTACTTAACTGTAAAGTAATAATTACATGTTAAAGTAAATAATACATTTTATGAAAAATAGCTATATTTTCCAAAACAGAAAAAAATGAGAAAATAGAGGCATTGTTTTATATATTTTGAAATTTCTTTAATATCCGACTCAATAAAGACAGCAGGATTCTCCTGTCTGCTTCTGTATTCCTTCCTTTGCAATATGTTGTTTTGGTTGAGGTATGGAAAGAAAATCCAGCTTCACATAGTTACATAGTTGGAAAAGGAGGAATATGTTCCAATTTTTTCAAATAATTTTGGATATTTGTATTTCACTGTAACTCCAAAACTCTACACATTAGTTTTCATAAAGGTGAGTTGCAGAATAGAATTTGAAATCAGGTAATTGAACATTTTATACTCCATTACATTAAATCCGTTGCCTATCTTGCATTTTGGGTGTATTATTTTATCCATACATGATTTTATAACATAATACATTGGAAAATATTACACTGAGTTATGCAAATCTTCCCAATGTTAACACTTTTCATTTACAGTATTTTAAAATACCATTTAAAAATAATGCCACTGATCCTATCAGAAAACTCTTTAAGTATTGAGAAACTTTCAAGCTCAGAGTAAAAGTAAAAGTTTTCCAAATTCAGTTTTCAGTTGAAAGCTCAAATTTGCACTGTCCTAATTACCATTGAGACTGAGAAGCCATCCCCGACCCTCCCAGGCTGGCTCAGAGACCCTCCTGGAACAGCATCCCTTCCTGGCCTCTGGCGCAACACTTGCCACATTCTATTGAGATTATCTACTTTGGTCACTGTGTCTCTCACTAGACCATGAGCTCCTTCCAAGCAGAATTATGTCTTCTATCTCCTTGTCCTTAGTACCTCACACATAAACATTACTCAGTGAGGGCATGATTGAATAAATCCCTGGGAGTGATGAATGCAATGACTACAGGAATCTGTCTCACATTCCCAGACAGGAGATTTTGTTATCATGTAAATCCTATGCATGATTGAAAATGTAAGCCAAGCTGAAGTTGCCTTACAAACATAGATGTCACAGGGGTGATGCAAAAACACACACCAAAGAAATAAAGGTCTCTCTGCCGCTGGGGCAAGGGCCCAGAATAAAAAGGCCAAATGGAAGGACGAACAAAAGACAGACCCTGTGAAGTGGGCAGCAGAGTGGGTGGGTCATACATGGGGCATGAAACCATTTGTGGGGGAAGGGAATAGAAGGAGGTTTGAAAGGAAACAGAAAATAAGGAATGGGAAGCACAAGTCCAGCCAGAAGGAAAGAAGAAAACAGGAGGCAACAAGACTAAAGGATGGCAGAAAAGTTGAGGAAGAAAAGAATAACCAGAGCCCAGCCCTCACTGGGCAGCCACAGACAGAATAAGAAAGGGGCAGAGACAGTAAGGAGAGGTGGATGTGAGCACAGCAGATGGACGGCAAAGAGAATACTTTGAGATATTTTTCGTGCAGAATTGGTCTACCCCCTAAATTCCTCACAGTCCCACCCCACCTCCTGGCCCCAAATTCATGTTTACTTATGCAATGAAATTGTGTCTCTGCATTTGTCTACACTGGAGAGAAGGCCTTCTCTTACGCAGATATTTTTCTACTCACTTTCAAGAAGCCCTGAGTGACCTTTTCTGTAGGACCACATTTGCAACCATCTACATTTGGTCCATAAAGATTTTGTGTATTTGTCCTCTGTGTCCAGGACCCAGTGGTTATACCAGAGAATTTTATCCCCGAGCCCTGCCTGACAATACAACAAAACTGACATCAAGGACGAGTGAAGGGACAATGAACCGGACAGTCTATAACCAGCATGGAACACTACTGTATGAGTCAGTGTCTCCTGATGAACATCTGTTACATAGGATTGTAATAGCCATGGCATGAGAATAAGTTAGGGACACTCAGGGTTAAAGAAAATTCAACAGGCTTCTTTATTGCAGGGATTCTCAAAGGTAATCTTCACACTGGGAAGACAGCACACTGTATTTCCCCAGTTTATTTACGAACAAGACTTTTTTTTGCTGAGCAACTGTCTCCCAGGATAAGCCCCTGAAGACTACAGTTTGGAAACATTAGTATAAACTCTAATGGCAGAGAGACGGTCTGTGAGGCCTCAGAAGCTCCTGGACAGGTTGGAAAGCCACAGACTTAAAAATGATTTCTAACAAGTGTTAAGATACTTCTGTTCCCTTGGGGTCCCTTCTGCAAATTTCCAATAATCCATTAACCTAGAGTCAGCTTTTCAGGTCAGGTTATTACCACCATAGACAGACCAAGGCAGAGATGAAGTCCAAGGCTAGAAAACATCAGAGGGAGTTCTTCCCCATGCCAGGTGCACCCTCTCCCAGGAGCCTGCATGGCTGGCTCTCTTTCCTCCCTCACATCTCCTCAAAGATCAACATCATCTCTTCACCGGGTCCTTCTCTGACTGCCCAGTCTAGAATTACAGACCCATTCCCCCGTGCTCCCTCTCTCTGCTGCATTTTTTTCCATCCTCCTTCTCAACATCTAACATTCTGTATAATTTAGTTATTTATTTAGTTTCATTACTGTCTGCCTCTACCAGAATGCAGGCTCCACAAGGGCAGGAATTTTCATCTCTCTTGCTTACAACCGAATCTCCAGCATCGAAAGCAATGTCTGGGGCACATCAGCCACTCCATAAATCTTTGTTGAGTGAATGAATAAATGAATACAAGAAAGAAGGAATGCTGGGTTTTTAATTGAGGTTATGGAGCATGTTCCACATTTCTTTGTCACATCCCTCCATCCTCCAGCCTCTGAGCCTCTGGGTCTCAGCGGGCTAAGCAGTCACGGAGATCACATTCTGATCCTGTGACACGGCCTCCACTTCAGCCCTCTCAAGCCCTGGGTGTTTGGTATCCTGGAGGTGAAACAGCAGCAGACTTTGCGTTTCCAAGGCTTTGTCACTCCGCGACATCACACAGTCACCCACAACAGGCCAGCTTGCAAAATTGTTAAGGAGCCTGAGGATATTATTTTCATTTCCACACAAACATAAATGATCAGATATAAATGTGGAGCTGCTGCTCTGGAAAATAACCATCAACCATCAAGGCAATGTGGCATAGTTTCCTTAATATTCCTCCAAATACTCCATATTTAGGGTATGTGCTAATTTCTCTCTCTTATAAGCAACTATTTTTTTTTTTTTTTTTTTTATGGAGGCTCACTGTGTCGCCCAGGCGAGTGCAGTGGCGTGATATCGACTCACTGCAATCTCCGCTTCCTGGGTTCAAGTAATTCTCCTGCCTCAGCCTCCCAAGTGGCTGGGATTACAGGCACCTGCCACCATGCCCAATCAACATTTTAGGATATAACTCTTTTACATTTAGTTAATGTATTTGTGGAACATATTTAAAAACATAAGTACTGAATCAAAATTTATGGACCTTTTCAGTCTTTTAATACATAGTTCTAAATTTCTTCCTAAAAGAATTAACAGTGAAGGACAACACATCATTTTCATGCAACGGATATTTTAATTTCATGTAAAAGAATACCAACATTTTAAGTAGGAATTTACATTCTCCTTTGAGAATATAAAGCCCTTATCTTATTCACTGTTTAATCGCTACAGCCTTGTGCATAACTGATGCTCAATAACTATTTGTTGAATAAATGAAACAACACTGATGAATTTTTATTGAGTTTTCGGATCAATTTCTATACAAGGCAATTTTTTAAATTCTAAACTTTTTCTTATTATTTATGTTACCAATATTGTCTTCATCAAAGTCAATTCTTTGAGCTTAAATTGCATGATCAATTTTTGAATTATCAATAAAGATGTTTTTCTCTGTATTAAGCATTGCAAATTAAAGCCATTGTCTACTACAGATTTTATTCTGTGATTATTTATTTCCATCAAGTTCAATTTCCTGAGGTCAATTATTCAGATTAACATTTTAAAAGATGTTTGTTTTTATTCTTCCATCAATTTTAGTCAAAACCAGTGTTACCATGTATAGTTTAACTATGAACTATTTTATTTTATTTTGAGTATTTCTTACCTAAGTTATTCATTTTTGGTGAATTTTTGTAGTTTTTAATCTTACAAACAAGAAGTGACTTTTTAGGCAGTTAATCATACAACACTGAATCTTTAGTAATATATAGTATGAATTGAATAACAGTTTTTATTTTATTAAACTATCACAAAATCGTGATTCCTCTCAGATCCTGGAAGGTTGTTCTTTTATGAAAGTACCCTATCACCCTCAAAATCTTCTCTCGACTTTTGTGAATTCTGAAAGTTGCTATGGTAAAGTCAACACATCCTTGGGTAAAAATATAACGAGTGCAAACATTGGGGTCAAAATGTTCTGCTTTGGATTAGAAAAGGCTCAATGCAAGATGTTAAATTTCAGTTAGGCATGGAAGAATAATTAAGATTTGCTGCCAGAAGGAAGGAATACAGATGGTTTTCATGCAGCTACTTTGCTCCGTAACTTTGACTCCACCGTTTGACCAGGTGGTAGTCTGATCCCACCCTTCTAGCCCATTTTGACTCATGTTTATGTATTTTTCATCCAAATTTTGCCAACACTGACAAATCATTTTCTCATAAAATCTTTCTTGGATGAAATGTATTTTCTGAATCAAATGCTATTAAATCATTTTACTTTTTTGAAATTATATACCACACATTTAAACTTTTTAAAATAGTTTTTCCATTTTCATTTTTGTTCTGAAGTTTTATCAGATTATTTTCCTTGTACGATTTAAGATTTTGTGCAACACTTTTTTTATTATTTTTAAAGAAAAAGGGTTTAATTGACTCACAGTTCTGCATGACTGGGGAGGCCTCAGGAAACTTACAATCATGGCGGAAGGCACCTCTTCACAGGGCATCAGGAGAGAGAATGAGAGCCAGCAGAGGAAATGCCAGATACTTATAAAACCATCAGATCTCATGAGACTCACTCATTATCATGAGAATAGTATGAGGGAAACCGCCCCCGTGACTCAATTACCACCACCTCGTCCCATCCTTGGGCACTTAGGGATTATGGAGATTATAATTCAAGGTGAGATTTGGGTGGGGACACAGAGCCAAACCATACATTTTCAACTGAGCTACTTTTTTGTGCTGGGCACTGTTCTAGATACTGGGATATAGGAATAAATAAGACAGATACAGATTCCGGCACTCATGGAATTTAATATTGAATCATGAATCAGGGCTTTGTTATTGTCTAGAAATAATTTTAGCATAATAATCTCTTCCTATGTGAGTTTTCCTCTGGAGGCCACTATTTCTAACAAGTTCAATGTTTTTGCTCCAATTTTACTTATTTAGTTTTGGTTAAGAAGACTTGATTCTTCTATCAGTTTTTTTGTTTATTCATCTGTATCTTGCCATGTAAAATTTTAGTTGTGGACAGTTTTATTTCATGTTGGTTATTTCAAGTCTATTTTTTTCCTAAGCCAATTTTTGCAGTATCCAATATGACCAACTTGATATGGTCTTTTAGATGATTTTCGTTTATAACAAGTTTTACCACTTGTAGATTGTGGCCATTGTCAGTTTTATTTTGTATTGATAATTTCTGAAAAGCCAAAATTTTCTCAAACTACTCAGTAAAAGAGCCCTTTGGTTAAATATGCAGTGTCAAAACTTCAGAGTATACATATTTTTAAATCCTTATCAAAATAGTCTGATTTTGTGAATTGTGATTCTAGACTTCTTATTTTGAAAGAATGGAATGAGAAAACATGAGTCATGGATGTTTACAATGGCACTTCTTAGATTTTGATGTGCACATGAATAATGTGGGCTCATGATAAAATGCAAATCCTCATTCAGTGAGTCTGGGTAGGGCCTGACACTCGGCATTTCCAACAACTTCCCAGGTGATATCAATGCTGCCAATCCACAGGCTGAATAGCAAGAAGCTAGAGTGTGTGCTTTGTGGTTCAGCAGGCCTGGGTTCTAGTCCCCTGTTGGCTGTCTAATCTTGAAAAAGTTACTTAACCTCTGAATCTGTTTTTTTTTTTTTTTTTCATTTGTGAAATGAAATGGTAATAAAATTACCTATCTAAGAGATGTGTTGTCAGGAGCAAATAAGATGAGTTATGTAAAACGTTTAGCACAGGACCTGGCACCTAGTAAATTATCAATGGTAACTAACCCTTGTTAACAGATGGGTGAAAGCACACAGCAGGTTCAGGGAATGAATGGTAAGGGCTTTGACGTGGCATAGAGCCTGGCTACTGAAAGTGTGGTCCTTGGACCAACAGCATCTGGGAGCTTGATAGAAATACAGAATCTCGGACCCCATCTCAGACCTATGAATAAGAATGTGCATATTAAGAAGATCCCCTGAAGATTTCTAGGCACCTTACAGTTAGAGAAGTGCTGGCACCATATTTAAAGACAGGGGCTGGAGGCAAATCTGGAAGGGCAAGAAAAGCCAGATAATAAAGGGCCTGATTTACCTACTAAGGATCTTGAACACTTTTTTTTTTTTTTTTTTTTTTTTTGTGATGGAGTCTCGCTCTGTCACCCAGGCTGGAGTGCAGTGGCACAATCACTACTCACCACAAATTCCGCCTCCCGAATTCAAGCAATTCTCCTGCCTCAGCCTCCTGAGTAGCTAGGACTATAGGCACGTGCCACCACACCCGGCTAATTTTTTGTATTTTTAGTAGAGACGGAGTTCCACCATGTTGGCCAGGATGGTCTCGATCTCCTGACCTCGTGATCAGCCCGACTCAGCTTCCCAAAGTGCTGGAATTACAGGCATGAGCCACCAAGCCTCAGCAATCTTAAACTTTTTTTTAGAGGACTGTGGGGTGGCAAATATCCACACTTCCTACTCTCCCCTGCGTCCCCTTCCCTCCCTGCACCTTGTCCCCTCTCTCCCCAACCTCCTGTCAGGCATTGTTAATCAATCTTTCCAGCTCTTTCCAGCCAAGCCTCTGTTCATCCTCATGATCCTTACTAACACAGTGCCACAGGCAGGGCACTATCAAAGGATCCAAGTTGACGGAAATGAGAATTTGCCATCACTGAAAGAGACCAAAGGGAGCCATTAAAGACCTTTAAAAGGGAAAAATGAGATAACATGTGTAAGTGCTTAGACAGCGCCTAGTACCCAGTAAGCACTCAATAAAGAGACGTCATCGTTATTTCTGTCTAGCCTAGCAACATTGTCAACATTTGTTGTGCCAACATTTGTTGTGCCAACATTTTCACCAGACAGTGAGTAAATGAGAAAATGTAAGACAATTAATTAATGTTTTTGGTATTACAATGCCCATTTTTATGTGAAATGATGCAAAGAGTAGACAATTTTTTTTTAATTTTCATATGACAAAATGAAAACTTTAGCAATTCCATGTTCTCTTCTGCCCATTTTCTGTGTTGTTAAAGAATGACACTGTGAAGACCCACAAATAATGAGGGTTTATGTAGATGGGCCGTGGGTAGTTGGGTGGCTTTGTGCTGCTGAAAACTCCTGAGCAGAGTGGACCAGCCCTTCTTACTGTTCTCCCTCTCCTCACCCCACAATGTCTGCTTTTGAACAAGAGTGAGAATGTTTTCTCCTGCAAATTATGGAAGTTCTCCCTCTTACCATATCACACCAGGGTTCACTCTGCACTTAGAGGAGTAGTGTTGACAAGAAGGAGTGGGAGCCCATGACAAGAGTAGCAGTGGTGGCAAAAAGCCATCTGGAAGGAGTCAGCTCCAGCTGTCCCCATGAAATCTGCTCAGGCAGCAGTGTTTAAGAGGGAGAAGGTAGAGTCTCCCTATCAGCAGCCCTCAGACAGAGGCTAAAATGGGTAGGATTAGCAGAGTCCAAGGACCCAGAGTTGAAGAGGGCTGCTTAGCAGGAGACGGCCCGAGAGAACTTTTCCAGTGTGAGCATCAGACTTTTGGACGCAAGTGAACTGCTGGCTCCATTTTCTGGAGGTTGCACTGCACCAGGATACCCTCAGTGCTCAGAGCCAGCACTGGCTTTGAAATGCATGTGCTTCTGCTTCCAAGCATTCGGCTCTCCCTGAGCGCTCACTCAGTGATTCAAAGACCAAACTGTTCTAACAAGCCCAAGAACCAAAGCCCATTGAAGTTTAAAGCTCCTCGTGTTTAAAAACATTTTGTATTTACTGCCTTTTTATTTTTTAGATCAAACACAGGAATCTGTATCCTGTAGTAAACCACCCACTCCTTCTTCCTATACTCCCTAGTGTCATGTATGGAGTTGCACTGCCATCTGATTCTAGAACATTAATATGCAGATCGAAGAAATAACAATGCCATATAGTGAAATACAGTGTTATGGGTAATTCTTTAACTGCTCTCTTCTTGGCAGAGCAACTCGAGAGAGAGAGGGGAACCACAGTTCAGAGCTGCAGCATGTGGGGATGAGACAGCAACCCCATTTAATACCACACTGTATGCCATATTTCCAATGGGGGACTTCCTTGACTTCTTTTTGAATATTCAATTTACTCAAGCTCATCATTAATTCACTTTCAAAGTGTGATATCAACAGACTTCCCATAGAAACATCTCTCAAATAATGAAGGCTTTGGTTCTACTGGGTTGCTTTGAAATGGCAGCCCTTACAAACATGATTAAAAGTCTCCATTGCAGCTTATTACTGATGAATAAGATTTTGTACTTATGCATATGAGGCCTTCTGCTGAGAAAGGTTTCAAATTCTGTTCCCAGTGAAGCTCGGGGCAAATATCACCACTTCCCATCATGAGCAGATACACTAGGGCTAGTCTATGTGGCCAACAGAAGCCATGACTGAAAATAGAAAGTATTTTAACCTTTTACCAAAGGATCAAAAAGAAAAAGGAAAAAGAAATAGTGCTGACCACTTTCAGCTGTTTTGCTGTATTAACAATGTCTTTTGTTTTCTGCATTCTGATGCTTTGACATCTGGGGCTTTGCTCACCCTAAAGAGACCACCCCTCCCAGGGTTAGCCAATTCCTAGAGATAGTAAGTGACTCAGCACAGAGCACTTTTAAATACAAACCAACCACTCCAGAGGGCTAGCCATGTTCTTTATAAGCATCTGGTAGTCCAGGCTATCATCCACCTCCCCTAATCACCCCAGGGCCAGGTACCAGACAACTAGGGACAGTCCCTATGCCCCAGAGTCTGCTGAAATTGTTTCAATCAGCCAGTCCTCAGCCTGTTTACCCTGCCTTGCCTGTTCCTTTTCACAAAAACACAGTGAAGGCCTCTGCCCCCAGTGCTCTCCCACCTCTGCCTCCTGACTGACCCCATCACTGACCTGTGCACCCCCCATGACATGGCATACCCCTTCTCTTGGGATCTCTGAGTAACACACTCTGTTTTTAATAGTAGTCATCTCCTGTTGTGCTGGTGTTACCATACCTCAAATTTTCTATTAACGTCATAGAAATTTATAACTATTTTAAAACATAGTTATAAAGCATAGACTTTATAGTGCTAGACACCTTGTTTGCTCACCAGGTGAGAGCAGTACATCTCCAGTTTTTTTTATTCCCCAGTTCTTCCAGTGAGCACCTGTCATCCTGTTTCCCCATAGCCTTTTTTCCCTATGCCCCCACTGCTGGCCAGGATGGTTTGTGTCAGAGCTGCTACTCCCATTAGGCAATACATTGACATTCTGACAGCTTCAACCTCAACACCTCCCAGGTATCCCTGGTCCCCAGTTTGAGAACCAACTCTGAAGCTGCTCACTGCAATTACTTCTGCCAAAGATTTGGGTTTATTTCATTTTATCCTTAGGGTGATTACAGAGATGTTGTTATACCTCCCTATCTGGAAATTCCTTAGAAGCCTCTGAAAATGACCCCCATTCTATGGATATTGAGGGTTCTTGGATTGGTAAAGAAAATATTTCTCTCCTTCCTTCCCCAAACAGTTAATTTCTCTGGGGCCTTATTTCCTTTGAGAAAGAGACCTCTGCCACCAGTGTGAGAGAGTGGAGAGATTCATTTTCCTCTGTTTAAAATCTCATCATGTGCTTGTTCTCCTCTGGGATGATTTGGTAACAATTCTCTATACAAAGAGGACCCACATTCACATTCAATTTTATAAAGCCCAAGGTAACTGCTTTTAAAAGGCATGCAGGGTCCAAAAGCTCTTTTGTCACTGAACTTGAGATATGCAGGAAGATGCTTGGCTTCAGCTCCCCTTCAGCCCCCACCCTCCAAAGAAAAGAAACAAGGAAAGATTTTTTTTTTTCCAATGCTAAACTTGTATCACACGATTTGGGAGTCTAAGGTGACTTCCATGTGTAGGGTTCCTCCCCTTATCTATGTTTCTGTACCTTATGGCCCATCCACCCCCACCCTTTTTTTTTGTGCTGCTGATAAAGGCATACTCAAGACTGGGCAATTTAGAAAAGAAAGAGGTTTAATTGGACTTACAGTTCCACATGAGTGGGGAAGCCTTACGATCATGGTGGAATGCAAGGAGGAACAAGTCACATCTTACATGGATGGCAGCAGGCAAAGAGAGCTTGTACAGGAAAACTTCCCCTGATAATAACCATCATATCTCATGAGACTTATTCACTATCACTAGAACAACACAGGAAAGACCTGCCCCCATGATTCAGTTACCTCCTACCGGGTCCCTCCCACAACACGTGGGAATTCAAGATGAGATTTGGGTGGGGACACAGCCAAACCATATGAACCCCTAACATGGTTGCCTATTTCTCTGTAATATTTCACCCGAAATGGAGGCAATGTTCAAGCCACAATAAACATAACTCAATAATATAGGAGAGAAGAAAGAAGAAAACATAGAATTGATCTAGCTGCTCATTGTTGCAGGGCTTTTGACTAAATTTGGGTTTGATCTGGGAGACTCAGGCTCCCCAGAGACAATATGCCTAGGTTAGATGTTTGGCATCTCTGGGAAATAATCCCCAACCTCTTTCTCCATGTACAACCTTAGAACCAGGAAGCTAGAGAGTGAATCCTTCCAACCACCTTAGCTGATGTTCTTAGTACTCTCCCATGGCCCCATTTCCTCCTTATCTCAGGGTCCCTGGCCTAAATTACAACCTCCCAGAGGAGTGCACCTGTGCTTCTCTGACAGAAGGTCTTTGCTGCTACTTCACAGGCCAAAAGTACAAGGGAATTATGCTCCCCATGAATAGTCCTCAACAAAAAATGAATGGGTATTGGTACTCTCTACCCCAGGTGTGCTCTACTCTGGCTCCCAGAGATCCACAGCATGACTAAGCTTTAGATTCCCAGTAGTAACTTGCTTGATGATGAACCCTTATCTTGGCTGCCTTTCCTCCCTGCCTCACTTTCCCACTCTCCTACCAGTGTTTCCTGGGATCACCTCCATTAATGTCCTTATCTTAGTATTGGCTTCTGGAGGGACAGATGAAGACATCATTTGTGAAAGAGATCAGTTGTTTTGCTAAAAGCTCTCCTCTTCCAAAATAAGAGGTGAACTTTGAGGGAGTCATTCATGTAAAAAGTAGTTATTGTACATATCACATGTGCCAAGGCCCCTGCTCACTACTTTTGCTTAGAAAGCCAGGCTCAATCATATTCTTCATCTTCTCATAGACTAAAGGGAAGTGGGGAAAAATGATGAAAAGTCAAGGCTCCAGAGTCAGAGCACCTGGGATTGGATCCCAGCCCTAACCCTTGCTAGGTGTGCAATTTTGAATAATTCATTCTCCAAGTCTCCAAGTCTTCATTTCCCTCTCTGTAACATGGATAAAATAGTTGTGTCTACCTTAAAAGATTTAAATGAGATAACTTATGCAAAGCACTGAACACATCATGTGGTGTGAAGCACGTGCTCAATAAGTGGCAGCTTCTCTTACTGACCTTCTAGTTTCAGTTTAAATGACCTCTCCTTGGGGAAACCTTGCCTGACCTAAGAGCAAGGCTCTCTCATATGTTCCCACAAGTTCCCTGTTCTTCCTCTGTCATAACCCTCACTGCTCTTTATTTCAATTACGTGTTTGATGCCTGTGAACTGTGATGTCTCATTGTCCAATGAGAGCAGGCACCTTTTTGTCTGCTTTGTGCCCTCATATATATAACATAGGTATGCATGAGTGTATGTGTCTGTGTATTTGTGTGCATTCGTCTCCTGTGGCTGCTGCAACCAATTAGTGTCCTGCAAACTGACTGGTTTAAAACAACAAAAAATTATTTCCTCACTCTTCTGGAGACTAGAAGTCCAAAATCAGTGTTTGCAGGGCCACATCCCCTCTGGAGGCTCTAGGGGAGAACCCATTCCTTGGCCCTTCCAGCTTCTGGTAGCTCACAAGTCAAGTATCCCTTGCCTTGTGGCTGCATCACCCCAATCTCTGCCTCTGTGATCACACTGTCTTCTATTCTATGTCTGTTTTGTCTGCGTGCCTCCTATAAGGACCATTGCACTGAATTTAATCAAGGATGATTTCACCTCAAGATCCCTAATTTACTTACATAAGCAAAGAATCTTTTTCCAATTAAGGTCACATTCAGAGGTTCTGGGGACTAGAACATGGATATATCTTTTGGGTGGCTACCACTCAGCTCACTGCTATATACATATCTATAATATACATACTGAATATATGTTTAATATAGCCATACATATATCTGAGGCAGTGTGTTGGTGCACATATGTGTGTGTGTATTCTCAGTGTGTAGCACAGAGTGGTTCACATCATGAATGTGCAGTAATTATTTCTTGAAGGAACAAATAGACAGAACAGGGTCCCTGCCTTCTAAGAATCACAAAAAACTAATGTCAAAAATAGACAAATATAGCTGAGCACAGTGGCTCACGCCGGTATTCCCAGCACTTTGAGAGGCCTGAGGTGGGCAGATCACAAGACCAGGAGTTTAAGACCAGCCTGGCCAACATGGTGAAACACCATCTCTACTAAAAATACAAAATTAGCTGTGCATGATGGCACACACCTGTAGTCCCAACTACTCAGGAGGCTGAGGCAGGAGAATCGCTTGAACCCGGGAGGTGGAGGTTACAGTGAGCCAAGATCGTGCCACTGCACTTTAGCCTGGGTGACGAAGTGAGAACTCCATTTCAAAAAAAAAGTAGATAAATTTGTGGAGAATATACTACTATTCACAAAATATGTAATTCCCTCACAACGCTCCTCCAGCATCAACAAATAACTCAGGAGAGCGCCTTAACTTGGTAAAGCTGTGATTACTTCTAGAAGCACTACTCTTTTCAGGTCACAGCTTGCCTCCAAAATTTCCCTGGAAAACACACAATAGGCCTTTTACTTCCTAATTAGCAAGATCCTGTCCAGAATATTCTAGCACTTCAAAGAAGCTTTCATTCACCCAGGTTTCTCTAAAGAAACCCTAGCCCCCGACTGTTCACAGCTTTTCATTATGAAACTGGGGGCAGTAGGAACACTCCTGTTTCCTTTTCCTCAACATATAATATTTCTCTCATGCACCTTTGCCAAAAATGGCACTTCAGAATATCTAAGAGGGGAAAAACAGCTGATCGTTGCCAAGAAAATCATGGAGAATTTCACCCATCTTGGCCACACACTCTCTGCAGCACAAACAGGGAATTTGCCTTTCACGCCTTTACTATTTGATAAAGACAGATAAATTTGATCTGTGCATTTGAAAATGCACAGATACGGGCTGGCTTCTATGGAACACTGTTATTTGGAATTGTCACTTTGACAGTGGCCATTCCACTTAAGTCACTGGGTCATCTGAAGGTCATAAGGAGGTGTGGTTCTTTCTCCCATGTCTCAGCACAGAGAAAAGACGGGGGCACCCAAGGAGGTGGTGTCTGAGTTGGAGTCACAGCCATAGAGGCCCTGGTCAAAGATCACCTTGCGGCCGGGCGCGGTGGCTCAAGCCTGTAATCCCAGCACTTTGGGAGGCCGAGGCGGGTGGATCACGAGGTCAGGAGATAGAGACCATCCTGGCTAACATGGTGAAACCCCGTCTCTACTAAAAATACAAAAAACTAGCCGGGCGTGGTGGCGGGCACCTGTAGTCCGAGCTACTCGGAGGCTGAGGCGGGAGAATGGCGTGAACCCGGGAGGTGGAGCTTGCAGTGAGCCGAGATCGCGCTACTGCACTCCAGCCTGGGCCACACAGTGAGACTCCGTCTCAAAAAAAAAAAAAAAAAGAAAGATCACCTCGCACCTGACCTCCGTCACTGAGGCTCCAGATGGTCATAATTTTCTTGTTTTCCCAGTCAGGTTTGGAACTGAATCAGTGTCATCATCTCCTCCCCGCCCCAACTCCTCCATCATGGGACTTTCTGGGGCCAGCTCCTGCCATTTTCTTCTGTGGGTTCTGGCACCCTGACCTTGGTGCTCAGGCTTTCAGACGAGGAGCCATCAACCTTCCTGTGCTGTGGCATGGCACACAAATGACATGGGATGGGGACAGTGCATCTTGCTTTTCATTATGAAGAATCTTTTTATAATTACAAAAGTTAAGAGTGTAAAATAAAAGTGTCAAAAAAGGTTAAAAAAAAAAGTAAAATCAGTTATTATCCTACTGTTCAGAAACAACCACTATTACCATTTGATGACAATATTTTTTAATGCAACATAAGCTTCACTTAATACCTATTTTCATTTGGTTTTTCTTTACTCTTGCAAAATCAGGATCACATAAACAATGGATCTTAGTGAACCTTCAAAAGAACCTTCACGAGTTTATTAGGTGATATTAGTCGCTACAGTAAAAGCAGGAGCTTAGACAAGGAAGGTGAGAAGAGGTCAGTTGGATGCAGGCTCAGATGGTACGAGAGGCAAGGCAAACAGGGACAGCCTGGCTTCTGAGCCCAGCAAACCTAGCAGGTCAGAACCTTCCACTTATTGGCTCTGTGAGCTTGGGCAAGTTCCACAACCCCTCTGACCCACAGCTTCCTATCTCTAGTGCATATAAAATGATTAGCATCATACCTAGCAGATAGGTAAAAATATGAATAGTATTAGTACCCTTCTCCTTCTGAATGGAAATGTGGTGCCCACAGAGACTTCAACTACTTCCTCGGGGTGAGTTTTTATTCCCAAAGAATAAATGTCAATTTGTGTGATAATTATCTATTGCATTGGTCTGCTTGGGCTGCTGTCACAAAATACCACAGTCTGGGTGGCTGAAACAACAAAAATCGGTTTCTCACATATCTGGAGGCTGGGAAGACCAAGATCAAGGTGCCAGCTGATTCCATTTCTGGGGAGGGCTCTCTCCCTGGCTTGTAGATGGCAGCCTTCTTACAGTATCCTCACATGGCAGAGACAGGGAAGCAGAGATTTCCATAGGATTAGTACGGCCATCTATGCCTCTACCCTTTTGACATCATTTAATTACCTCCTTAAAGACCCTATCTCCAAATAAAGTCACACCAGAGGTAAGGACCTCAATGTATGAATTGGAAGGGAAGGCAGAGAGACATGATTCAGTCCATAGCACTGATTAATATTAATAAGGCAACCCTAATACAATAGTCTTCTCCTGCAGAGAAAGGCAGTATGATGCTTCTAACCTATGGTTGAGTTGGACGTATCATGAAAAAAGAAGAGGGCAGCATGAGTCTTCTCCAGTGCCATGAGAGAAGCCTCATGAATCTGCTCCCTCAGGCCAACAGCATTTCTTCAGGGCCCCTGTCGATGACCCAAGGAAAGCGCTGTTCGCTTCTATAGCCTCCAGGAAGAAGTCTTGAGGTGAAAGCTCAGGGATTTAGAGTTCCTTACCTGAGATGAAGAATTAACATTAACTCCATCTTAGAAAGTTAAGGCAACTTTCCCCGCCAGTTATTGGAGTGGTTTTCTAGTCTTTCCTGTAGCTGGTTGGTGGGTGAGGTTGCTGAGGAAGATAGGAATTCCTTCTAACTCCAGTGGGAGGGAATGAGGCATCTTGACTCACCCATTCCTTTCCTCCGCTCTTCCACTCTGAGGCATAAACACTGGTCTGACCCTTTGACCACAGGCTGGCTTCCCCGGAAATTAGAATCTCTAATGGGCTGAACATATCACACTTGCAGGCTGTGAAGGAAGTTGGTTTCAGAATCTCACCTGCCAGTTCCTCTTCATTTTCTACTTGAAGAATCCAGGGTTGTTTCTTCCACTCTGAGAAATGCCTCAGTCTTCAGAAGAGCAGAAGTACCTCAGGTAGTAGGAACTGTGCCCTAGCTTCTCATTCAATCAGTGGTTGCTGACTTGTAGATGTTGCAGACTTGGATAATGCATTGTGGGGATTCTCAGGGAGCTGTCAACTCTGTAATTTCAGCAGTTGCATGGCTTGCTAGCTTGAAATAGCAGGTGTTTCAAATTAGGAAGAAGATATTCTTAAACTAAATGACAGTCTTTCCCACAGGAGACCTTTGGTGACCTTAGACTTATATACATGTCTAAGGTTACCAAAGGTGTTTTATGATGTAAAATACTACACTGTCTTTATTCTTCTCATTTTGTGATAGATGAATTTTTAAAAAGTCACCAAGATGGCACCAGTCCAGAGATTAGACATTTTGGAATCTTTGACCTTTGATTCTGCTTTTCCTTCTTCCCCATTTCAGAGCTGGCTGTTTTCTACTCTGAAGTTATTTTCTCACTTTATCTTCTTCCTGTCTTCTTGTCTCTTTTACTCACAAATCTGTTGACTGACCCTACAGGATCCATGGGTGGTGGACAATCAATTGTGGTCAGAATTGAAGGCATGCCAGGTGTGGGGTAGCATAACTATGAGTACTTCTGTGTGAGTCACCTCCAGCCCTGCATCTCCTCTGGTCTGAAGTGATTATGTAGCACAAATCAACTTCACCCACACTTGTAAGTTACAGCAGATTCTAAGCTCCTTGAGGACAATAACTGGTCAGTCTTTATTTCCATATCCTCTGGGCTTGGCAGAGTGTCTAGTCCAAAATAGGGCATCAATAATTTTCTGTTGAATATATTTATGCTGAAGACCTTTACCTTGATTATTAATTTTTCCTTCTGATTCCTGAACTTCAGTTCACCTAAAGAGACCTCAGAAAAATTGTATTTGAGTCCCAACCCATCACCATCTCACTTACACATTGCTATATTTTATTCTCAGAAACATCATCCAAGGGTGACAAGGTTTGGAGTAGGAGGCAGCCAAGTACCATTAAAAGAGCAAACGCTGACCAATATTTCCGCCTCTGCCGAGACCTCCTCCTACTCTCTCTTCTGCACTGGGCTGATTCATTCAACACAAATGCATGTTCATAATAACCTCCATCTGTAGACCAGCTTGGATCACAAGAGTGATGGTCATTTTGTAAACCTCAGTGTCTTGGCACTTTACACTTAAAGTATTTACTTAAATAAGCTCTATTTAGAGCTTATTCAGCCAAAGATAGAATAAATAATTAAAAGGTCAATAAGGCAATGTGAAGATCCACACTAATGGCTTGAAACCTTTATCTTTTTAGAGGTGGAGAATTTCAGGAACGAGATAAGATATAAAAGGCTCTGGGATCTCCCTAACCAACACTCACTGACTAACACCCTAGAACAGGATCAACCTCCTCACCTTCTCCAGTCAAATCACTGAATTGATGCAATCCAGGAGGTCTTAAGAACAGTTGTATTAAGAGATATTTGAAAGAAAAATAAAGGATTAATCTCTCCACCTGATTTTTCCTTATCACCAATGTAGCACTTAAACAGTGATGCTACAGTAGTTCAATTCTTACTAACTTGAACAGAAAAGAAAAAAATTGGAAAGAAATCAGGTCAACTCATAGGATCAAAGTGATGCTGAAGGACTATGTTTGGGCAATGGCAGGGACCAAAGGAGCACTGAGGGCCAGAAGTGATAGTCCTGTGGCTGGGACCCCCATGGACCTGGGACTTCATGCAGCCAGCAATGAACCCGGCTCTGAAATGCTTCCTCTCCATTATCTTACTTGTTGAAGAGTTAAAGTCCTAGAAATGGTTTTTGATTGGTGGGGCTTAGTCATGAGCCTGGCTCTAAGATCACACGCTTGGCCTTTAGGTCACACGTTTGGCCATTGAACATGACAACGAGCAGTCGGGAGGAAGAATCTGGACACCCAGGTCCCACAATGTGAGGCATAGTCTGGGAATTGCTCTCATGTCAACCCACACACAAAAGGGCATTTCCACAAAGGAAGATTGGAGTGTCAGCAGGAAGGTTGGGGGTTTGGATATTAAAGCCAAGAGACAAAAAATGTCCACTAGACTCTTCCGTGAGAATGGAAGTGTCCCTCTTCACTCAGAAGCTGGCGTGGTACCAATATAATTTTTGAAAATATATTTCTAAACTTTTCTTCTTTTCAATTTGGGGAATCCCTTTTGAAATACTTTTCCTAATGAAAGAAATTCATTAAGAATATATTACATTCAGGCATTTACATCCTTTCTAAGATGGAAATTAAGTTAATCTTCCATATTCTTATCAAAAGCATGTCACCAGGCAAATCTCACAATTGTTCTCTCACAGCCTCCTCCTTCCCCTCTGGTTTCTTATACATGAGAAAGAGAAAATGTACCACATAGTGACGCTACAAAAGGAAAAAGATCATGGCTACAAGACAACAAAACATCTCCCTTGGAGCATGAGAAGGTGAAGAATGAAAGCTGCAAGAAGAGAAAAAGGAAAACAGTTTAAAAATAAAAAAGGTTAGGTATCCCGCTACCACTTATTGGGTACCAACTGTGTGCCAGGGACAGTATATGTTTATTACATTATTTTCCCCAAATCACAGATAAGGGACCAGACATTCAAAGCTTTAAGTTACTGAAGGAATGCTTGAATGAATAAACATGATGTTAAGTGGAGTTGAGGGGTCCTGGTATCTGATGGCCCAGGCATCATGTGTCTGGTCAGATCTGATCTCCATGCCTCCAGCCTAATCTAGAGATTGCTGTGTGTGCCTTGTCTTCCCTGCCCGTGACTCTACTACCTCTTGGGCTTAGAGTCCTTCTCCAAAACCCAGAGCAACTGGCTCTAAATCCAGCCAGTCACCCAGCCCCACACCCTGACCCACCTAAGTATCATCATTTCCTGAGAGGTGGGCCACACCTGACAGGTGTGTCCCCTCTTCCCTGCCAGGAGGCCAGCTGAATATACTTCCGTGCTTATCTGGCATCCTGTGATCAGCCTTACCATCTCACTAACCACAGTGCAACAAGATGACAAAAAAATCTCTCTTAGATCTTAGAGCAATAAGACAACAAAAATCTCCCTTGCATTGTTTTGATTTGTAGAGTGCAGGGACCATGTCATTTTCATAGTTCGTTTTTCGTTTTGTTGTTATTGTTGTTTTGAGACGGAGTCTTGCTCTGTCACCCAGGCTGGAGTGCAGTGGCATGAACTCAGCTCACTGCAACCTTTGCCTCCTGGGTTCAAGCAATTCTCTGGCCTCAGCCTCCCGAGTCACTGGAATTACAGGCACTTGCCACGACGCCCAGCTAATTTTTGTATTTTTAGTAGAGACTGGGTTTTATCATCTTGGCCAGGCTGGTCTCGAACTCCTGACCTCAGTTGATCCACCTGCCTCGGCCTCCCAGAGTGCTGGGATGACAGGTGTGAGCCACTGTGCCCGGGCCAATTTCATAATTGTAAACCCAGAACCTAGCCCAATGCCTCACATATAGTAGGTACATAATAAATGTTTGCTGACAGAAAAACAAAACAAAACTGCAATGATCCTCTTTGGACTTTGAGTATCGGACTGCCCTAATAGCGTATAAGAGCTACTTCACAATCAGATGATTCTGCCCTGCCTGGTCCCACCCTCCTCAACACTTTGTGTTTTTAATACTCATAAAGCATCATACCTAAGCCTGCCCACAGGATGGCGGAAACATGTCTCCACTTTGTCCTCAGTCAGTGATTTTTATAGCATAGAAGAAATGGTGTTAAGAACAATGGCCAAAAGATGCAGCAGTAGCCTTCACTGTTAATGGGGTACTATGATCAGTTTGTTCCTCCTAGCACGAGGAATTGGAGTATCACTGTGGATTGAAACAAAGGACTTTCTGTTTACTTCCTACTTAAACAGAAATTCAGTTAGCTAGAACACCTCGTTCTCTGAGCACTCTGGCTCATCAAGGATTTATCATCCTGTGTTGGACAATTTTTCCCTTCTGACGTCTGCTGCAATTTTATGGTATTCATAAAGCAGTGTGCTTCTTTTACAGAGGAAGTCTAATTATAATGACTTACATTTGTACATGGTTAAAGAGCAATTTCTGACAACAATCTGTAATAAAGTTAGGGCAGGTGTTAATGTCCCTACTTTGTGATTAGATTGAGTCTTTTTTTTTTTTTTTGTCTCTCGCTCTGTCGCCCAAACTGGAGTGCAGTGGCAGGATCTCGGCTCACTGCAAGCTCCGCCTCCCGGGTTCACGCCCTTCTCCTGCCTCAGCCTCCCGAGTAGCTGGGACTACAGGCGCCCGCCACCTCGCCCGGCTAATTTTTTGTATTTTTTAGTAGAGACGGGGTTTCACCGGGTTAGCCAGGATGGTCTCGATCTCCTGACCTTGTGATCCGCCCGTCTCGGCCTCCCAAAGTGCTGGGATTACAGGCTTGAGCCACCGCGCCCGGCCGATTGAGTCTTACATGATTAAATATGCCTGGGTTCACAAAGCTGATAAAGGGTTCCCGCTCATTTATTCAACAAGTATTTGCTGAGTTCCTACTACGTGCCAAGCGCTGTGCTAGGCCCTAGGATGCAACTTTGAGCCAGACGGACAGTCTCTCCTCTTCCAGAGCATAAATGTATGGCTGCAGGTCATGCCATTTCCCTTATGGCTCACTAGGTCCCCACCCCCTGCCAAATAACTCCCTGAAAGCCCCTGAGGAAGCTTCCCAACATGCAAGAAAAATGGAGGCCTGATTTCCTCCCGGGCAAAATGACTGGACATGTCCATATGAATGGTTAAGGCTTCTCAGTGCAATGGGATGAGGGCTCCCCAGGCTCCATCCCCCACCTCCAAGGGGGGTGAAGTTCAGGTCCACAGCCACACTGTGCCTGGTCTATCTTGTCCAGTTATGAAACCCTTACTCATTCTGACTGATGTCAGTGAGTCATTTACCATGCAATTAGCAGAGTTGTGAAAATGATGGAAGGAAGGGAAACAACTCCGGTGTTTAAACGTGGTGCTTAGAATCAACACTGCCTCCTTCTCCATCTATCATGGCTAATCCAAAATACAGAAATGCATATGATAGATGGTTATGTTTGGGGAGATAAGATCTAGTTCTTGGTCTATAGAATAACAAAATGTGCTGAAAAGCAGCATTACTGCAGTTCCAGGTTTCTCTTTCATTCAACTCTAGGGAATTTACACAACGAGCTAAATATCAAAGTCATTCAGATTCTCTCTTTTTTCCCAAGAGAAGCTACTGAGCCCTTGTAGCAGGCAATCATATTTTATTAATAGTGGATTTAAGAAGGGTTCAGGGAAGAGTCTCAGAAAACTGATGTTCTAAGGATATAGGTAGTAGATTAGCAGTCTCACCCTACTGAATATCTCTCCTTCCAGCCCTCACCCCGTGGACTCTTATGACTTTGGGGTCAGACCTAACATATCTGAGACATCCTATCCCCAGACCTTGGTCACAGCTGAACTGCACCCCGTCCCAGACAGGAACAAGCCAGTGGCTGATACCACCTCCCCACATCCCACCTGGGCAATCACTCAATGCCCTTTTCAGGCCACTCTTGGTCTCCTACCAGTTGATTTTATCCGTTAGTTTCTGGATTTCTGATCCCATACTCTGGCTTTTATCCCTACCCATTTGGTTAGCAACTCTCCAGCTTCCTGATGTGACGATTTAGACTTCAACTTCCACCCATGCCAACTCTGTTCTCAGTTCTAGGGATTTCTGGAATGGGTGTCTCCTATGGCCTCTGAGAAGACTCCAGATCTACTCCTAGCCTTGATAAATTCCTCTGGACGGAACATTTCTAATACCCTCCTTTTCTCCTCTCTTCCTACTAGGTCTTCTTCCTGTTCCCCCAAACATAAGTTAACCTGTAATTGCACCAAACTAAACAGGTTCGGGTGGAAACGGACCAGTTTTAGAAAAAGTGAAGCTAAATACACTTCCAACCATGGAGTACCACATGAAGAGTGACTAACTAAAGCCAAGAGAACCACAGAGTGATTTGTCATCTCCACCACTGACTAGAAAGGATGATGCTGTGTCTGGTGAGTGTCATGCAGCTGCAGCAGGTGGCATAGAGGAGGGCGGTGGGGCATGAGGTCAGCTGAGCCATCTGTGTGTTCCCTGCTGTAAACCAGTGCCAGATACATGAAGACATTCAATTCAAGCACACGCCCCAGCACCCCTTCAACAACCATGCAAAGGAAGTCAACCCAACCAGCAGGCACTTCCAGCCTGACTTTTCAAGATGTCCCTCAGCTGCAATGCAATGGGAGGTCTGGAGAGGTGGGGTAAAGAGGCTCTAGTCCATTTGGAGGAGAGCAGAGAGAAAATGCCTGAACTAGCAGTGACAGTGGATGAAGAAATCAAAAGCTCCTGCAAAAGCAGATTGGAAAGGGCTTAATGAAACAAGGGGAGCAGGAAGGGCTGATCAGGGTCCCAGGTTTCTGATTTGGTTAACTGTGTGAATGGTGAAAGATGGAAATATGCTGGAAGCTTGGGACAGCGGGGATGTTGAATTTGTTTGGGGACCTGTGAGGTCTGAGGCCCCAGGGGACCTCTACTGTGGAAACATCTACAAGGTGAGTTCGGTATTGAAAGGCTTGAAAAATGTTTACATCAACAGAGATCCCTCCTGAGGGCCAAAGCACAATTTATATATGAGCTGATAAAATATTATCAAGATAAAGAAAATAATATAATGTATATTCCCATCAAGGTGACTCTCATAAGGGAACTACTATATAAAGCTGCACTCATCAAAGCATGAGAAAAAGATAAAATAATGGACAGCATAATAGTTTACACTAAGAAAACGACATTCCTGTGAACTGTAGAGAGGGCGTTTGTATGTGTCTACCTATGCCTGTCTGTCTATATGTGTCTGTCTGACTCCTGTGTCTGCAGGGCCAGGACTGGGGGTGGCCAGTGAAGCACTCAGAATTGAAGGGCGCTCCAGAAACCACAGTAATCAAGAAAAACCATTTTTGTCTTCATCATTTTAATGTGATATCTTCAAAATCATAATCAACATGAAAATCCATAATAAACAAAACATCAACATTTTAAATAAAGGCAGGATCAGTTACAGTACCATGCCATGACAAACTGTATTGGAGCCTGAGGCACAGGAAAAATCAATAATACTGATCCTACTTCTGTTTAAAGTTTTGACATTCTGTGCATCATGGGTTTTTAACATTAATTCTGATTTTTTAAAAAGATTGCATTAAAATATTATTTATCTTCATTACTGTGGGGTTTTTTTGGCATCTCCTTAAGTTTCGTGCCCAGGGCAAGTGTTTTACTCAACTTACCTTAATCCTGGCCGTGTGTGTGTGTGTTTAAGTGTGAGTGTGTGTGTGTAAGACAGAAGACAGGAAGACAGAAAGATGAGAACAAGTACATCAATTCAAGAATTCAAGTAGAGCTTTATAGTAAAGAGACTACAAAACAGACCCTCAGCATGTGACATCATTCCTTGCCAAGCAATACTTTTTTTTCTTTTGAGATGGAGTTTCCCTCTTCTTGCCCAGGCTGAAGTGCAATGGCACGATCTCGGCTCACTGCAACCTCCACCTCCCAGGTTCAAGCTATTCCCCTGCCTCAGCCTCCCAAAGAGCTGGGATCACAGGCGCCCACCACGATGCCCAGTTAACTTTTTGTATTTTTAGTAGAGACAGGGTTTCACCATGTTGGCCAGGCTGACCTCAGGTGAGCCACCCGCCTTGGCCTCCCAAAGTGCTGGGAATACAGGTGTGAGCCACCATGAATGACCAACATTTTTTTTTTTTTTTTAAAGATGAAGTCTCACTCCCTTTGTGCAGGCTGGAGTGCAGTGCTGCAATCTCAGCTCACTTCAATTTCCACCTCCCGGGTTCAAGTGATTCTCCTTCCTCAGCCTCCTGAGTAGCTGGGATTACAGGTGTGCACCACCATACCCAGCTAAGTTTTGGATTTTCGATAGACACAGGGTTTCACCATGTTGTCCAGGCTGGTCTCAAACTCCTGACCTCAGATGATCCACCCACCTCAGCCTCCCAAAGTGCTAGGATTACAGGTGTGAGACACCGCACTCAGCCTGGCCAACACTTTTAACTTCAGGTTTCACGCTGTCCTTTGTTGCTGTTCAAGACGTGTCTATAAGGTTCAAGACCTTATTTTAAACACCAGAAGTCTGACACCATCATATTTAAGCACACCAACAGTGTATGAGTCCATGGCCTTCCTTCATCCACCCACCAAGCTATTCTCAAACCTGTGCTGCCTGGTTACCAGGGAGGACCTGAGCTTCCCTTCCCAGACTGGAGACTCTTTTACAACCCTTAATCATCAGAGATCACAGACACTGGGGACACCGGACAGGGTTGGCGAGAGTCAACGACTAGGTACCTCATTTGGCCCCCTCAAAATAGAAATGTTTCCCAATGTGATATGCTTTTCTTCTGGGCATGAGATGAGAGTTTTGCAGGAGCAGTCATCAGGGAATCACTCAGATAATCTGAACGAGAATGTGTAAAAATGAGTTCAAATATAAATAAGGTTCCAGGCTTTCACGGTTGAAGAGAGCCCACAAACAGAAGGTTATGAGGGGAAAAGATGGCTGCCACTGCAGTGGACAGAAATAAGACACCAAACTCAGACAAATTTGGCAGAGCAGAAGGTGCTAGGTGTAGAAAAACAACAGACTTGGAGCTGGGGCTCCTGACCTGCCTGCTTCACAGGTCAGGCTGAGCTCTCCCAGCTTCAGAATGAGGGCGTGTTTGGTTTGTTCCTACTTGGCCGCCCTTGCTCTACATGACCTTGGAGGCAATCCAGAACGACACCTACGTCTAGACAACCCAATGTAACTGACAGATCAGATCTCAATGACCCAGGCCCACACGGCAGAGGTCCTCTGTGCCTCTAAGCTGTGTCCATTCAGAGGAGCATGTAGGAAACCAAAACAAAAGCAAGCCTTTTGGCTTGCTAACACCATTTGACACATTTCCCAGATTTTGAAGGTCAATCCAGTCGAAATTTGAGCATCCAAGATTTCGGGTGTTGAGTTTTAAAAGGCCTAATATAAGATGACTCATATGCCAACTGAATCAACTATCAACACTGTGATTTTTCAACTAGATAACCAAGATGGCTTCTGAAACCTTCTAAAAGAATGGCTTCTGCTCTGCAACATTTGGGCTGCCAAGTACTGTCACGGGGGAAGAGAATAGTCTCTCAGGTTGCCAATTGCTGAATTCACCTCCAGGTTCAGTTTCTTGATGCAATTATTCCTCCTTCCGAATGTGAAAATCCTAAATAACTTTTATTTTGCTTTAAATGTCACCTCACTTTATGTTAAAGATCTTAATTTATCAGCCTTCCATAATCAGTTTTTTAAAGAAAGTTCAGGCCTACATAAAAGAAGCATAACAGCCCCTTTGCTTATCAGGTAATTACTTAAGAACTAGGTAGGGAACTGTAAGAGAAAGAAATAAAAAAGACCCAGATTAAATCTACTACACACTTGTCTGCCAGTGTCAGACTCCCTGGAATAGACTTTTTTGGTTGTTTAAATTACCTCTGTAGGGACCCCCATCTCCAAATACAGTCACATTCTGAGGGACTGGGGCCTAAAACTCCAACATATATTTTTAAGGAAGATGCAATTCAACCTGTAACACCACTATCCCTCCAGGATCTAACACAGTGGTTGATGCTGAGTAGAGGTTCAATAACTGTTTGAGGGGTGAATGAATGAGAGGCTCACTCCCTGCTTTAGCTCAGGGCCACTCAGAAAGCTTGACCAATCTAAAAGCCTTTTATAGACCATATTGCTTGACCAAAAGAGTTGGAGAAAAGGGACAGAACTCCATCACAGGATCAAGGACATCTCGGCATAGCCTCAGTTTCATACTTGCCTCAGCCCCTCAGTTATCTCTCAAAGAGCCAACACTGGTGCTATGCCCTCACCTTCCTGTTCCATGAGCAAGCTAGACTTCCAGCAATGACAGCACAAGACAAATGATCCTTGTTGCATATGAACTCTTTACACATGAAAATACATTTCCAGGCTGGGCACAGTGGCTCACACCTGTAATCCCAGCACTTTGGGAAGCTGAGGCAGGCAGATCACTTGAGGCCAGGAGTTTGAGACCAGCATGGCCAGCACGGCAAAACCTTGTCTTTACTAAAAATACAAAACTTATCCAGGCCTGATGACACACAGCTGTAGTCCCAGCTACTTGGGAGGCTGAGGCACAAGAATCACTTGAACCTGGGAGGCGGAGGTTGCAGTGAGCCAAGATCTTGCCAATGCACTCTAGCCTGGTCAACAGAGTGAGACTCTGTCTCAAAAAAAAAAAAAAAAAGAAAGAAAGAAAAAAAAAGAAAGAAAGAAAATACATTTTCACAACAAACAAAATTATCTGTATTATGTTAGTGAGATTCAACATTTTCTAAGTATTCACATTGGAGCCATGACCCACAGAAAGCACAGGTCTCAAGGGTTTTACATTCAACCTAATTGCAATCAAGCCAACATGCATTTTGTTAACTGAGTGCCATGTACAAAGGACTGGGCTTCACACTTTGAAGACTTTTTTTTTTTTTTTTTTCTTCCTAGTGAAAAGAGGAGGCTCCTGCCCTCAAATAGCTTATAATCAAATAGGAAGATTAGTCGTATTCAGAACATTCAACAACAAAGGGAGATGTACTAAGATATATAATTCCCTCTGTAGAGGATTGAATGCTGCATGGTGAGGAGGAGCAGGGAGTAAATGGAAGGTGAAGGAGGAGTTGTCTTTCTGCAAGTAGGAATGGAAGGGAAGGGTTGATGCTCCTAAGGGAACAGCATGAGCAATGGTAGGGTCACGATGAGCCTAGCCCTACTATGTATTACAGAGCACAGAAAATGAGTTAGAGCTTGGCAGGGGAAATAAACTATGTACAGACAGGGAACGAGAGGAAATGGATGACAGAAGAATGCAGAGAAATTGGGAAAGGCTTCATAGAGGAGATAAGTTTTGAGATAGAGATTAAGAGAAAGTTAAACTTTCCAGGAGAGATGGTAGTGGGAGAGTCTAGGCTAAAAGAACAATCTGACAAAGGATAGAGGTACAAAAGAGCAGAACATGCCTGGGGAACCATAAAGGCTTCTTTTGCTTTCTATTTTTAGTCGAGTGCATGATGGAGAAAGTAGAGAAATTGGAGCCCAATTGTAGAGGGCCCTGACTACCATATTGGGGATTTTGAATGAGATGCTCTAAGAAAGTACAGCCATGCAAGTTTTTGAGGGAGGACAGGCAGGCACGTGGTCAGAGGTTCCCAGGGTGCAAAGGACGGACTGGAGAGGCACTTGAAGGTGGGATGGGTATCTAAATCTCTCTAGGCCAATTCCTCAAGAATGTCACTTCCACGTGGACATGGAAGTTTGTTTTGCTCACTGATGCATCCTCAGTGTCTTGGCTTGTGTCCAGTGTATGGCAGACATTTAGTTAATTTTTGGATTTTTGGACAGGAACTTGGAAACAGCCTTCCTACCTGACCATAAGGCTATTAAGATGTGAGCCCATATTTGTCGGCATTCCTGAATCCCACCTCATGGCAAAGTTGGTTTGCATACCGGGTCAGAGAAGACAGATGAGTGGAGAACACTGAGGCCATTCCCAGTGTCTCTGTTCTCCCCATGTTCAGTTGTGGGAGCCACTTCTGCTCAAGCTTGCTAGAGTTAGGGTTCTCTTACTTAATCAAGAAAGCACCAACATCATTTCACATAACCCAGCCTCACTCAGCTCACACACCTCTAGTGAGAGAGAGGCCTTGAAATCAGCCCTCACTGCCCCGACAGCTTCTTCTCTCTCTCTAGTTCTTGTCCCCCAAAGCTAGACAGAGAAAGTCCACTTGTGTCTGGACTGATTAAAACGGTTTTCATGTTCCCTTATAGTTTCCTCTTCCATATGCAAGAGGCCTCAATCCTTCCTACTGCTCCTCTTCTCATGTAGAGTCCAGGCTTCTCTAAATCCTGGCTGGTCCTCTTCATGTAATCCCCAGACTGCCTTTTAAAACTCGTGGCCCAGAGCTGAGCATGTGCTCCCAGGAGTAGTCAGACCTGAGCCCCTTGAGTAGTATAACTCAATGGTGGGCACCACGACTCAGTTTACACAACCTGAACTGCATCCTAATTCACTGCTGTCTTATGATTATGAAAGTGCTGACTTCATTAGAGCAGCCAGGGCTTTTCCTTCACTCATCTGTAAATGGGCTGGGAAGGTAGAAGGGGTACTGACTTCATGCTCCTTGGAGTTATTTCCCTTCTGCATGATATAACTCTGAGCACACGACTGGGTATTAATCAGTGATTATTCTTCTGACTGCAATCCTTTTGTCCCCTTCCCTGCTTACCAGCACATTTCTTTATGGTCTAGCAGGAGATTCTCACCATGAAGACAAAAGTCCCTAGTAGAGTCTGGAAATTGCTTGCTGTGGCAGGGAACTTCTGAGATGGCTTCCAGTAATGCCCTCCCCTTGATTGTGGCTGGACCTACATTCAATGTGACTTGATTGGCTTCAAAACTTAACAAATAGAACATTGCAAAGGTGACAAGATGTTATGGCCAAAATTAGGTCATAAAGGGCTGTGACTTCCCTCCTGCTTTCTCACGTGTTGCTCTGATGGAATTCAGCTGCCATGATGCAGGCTGCCCTATGGAGAGACCCACATGGCAAAGATAGGGGTGGCCTTTATCCAAAAGCCATCAAGGAACCAAGGCCCTAAGTCCAACAGTCTGTGAGAAACTGAATCCTGCCAACAGCCATGTGAGTGAGCTTGGAAGTGCATCCTGCCCCAGTCTTACCTCAGGAGGACTGCAGCCCCAGCTGGCACTGTGCTTGCAGCCTGTGGGAAATGACCCAGCCAATCTGTGCCTGGATTATCTGCTCTGGCTTATCTGTCCAAGGTATCCTCTACCGTCTGCTGAGGACTTCAATGTCTTTGTCATTTTTCCAAGCCTTAGAATTAAAACCCTTACAGATCAAGACCGTATCAGATTCACTAATTATTCTACCTTGTGTCCTGGCAGCAGAATCTTTAATAGGTTGAATCATAAGACATTGCCCTTATTCAATTGTTTCTGACCTACATGAATAGCTGTTTTATATGGTTCAACTTCACACCTCTCTGATGTTGCTTACTGTTCTGTGTTGACAGTTTTTTGCTTGCCTGTCTCCTCTTCTAGGCTCTGGCAACTTTAAGATAGGAAATAGTGATTTGCTTAAGTTCGAGTCCCTGGCCCCCGGCCCAACAGCTGCCACATTGCAGACATCAATAAACATCTTTAGAATTGAATTGTTGGTATGTTTACATTGTCTCACAAAGCAATTAATTATTCATTAACTCAATAAATATTTCCAAAGAACCTGGGTGTCAGGTCTGGGCTAGGTGCCAGCGTTACAGAGATGAATCAGTCCTTGTCCCTGAAGTGTTCACTGTCTAATAGGAGATAGATAAGTAAACAGAAAATTACAATTCAATATGGAAAGTGCTTAAATAAAACATTAACAGTGATAAAGGTCACAAACTGAGTTCGTTATGTCTAGGGTAGTTAAGAAAAACTTCCTAAAGGAGGTAAATTCAGAGCTAGCAGGGAAGTGACTGATAGTGTGGGTTGTAGATTTAGTCAGCAAGTCCCAGGATCTTAGGAATATGACTGTATTTAATTATCTATTTCTGCATAACAAATTACCACAAAATTGGTGATTTAAAACAACACATGTTTATAATATCATAGTTTCTGTGGATCAGAATTTCAGTCCTGGCTTAGCCAGGTCCTCTGGTTTATGGTTTCTCGTGAAGCTACAATCAACTTATCAGGTACACTCAACTTATTACGTAGGGTTGGGTCTTATCTGAATGCTCATCTGGGGAAGGATCTGCTTCCAAGCTTACTTACACAGTTGTTAGCAAGATTCAGTTCCTCTGAGCTGCTGGACTAAGGGCCTCAGCTTCTAGCTGGTTTTGGATTGGAGTGTGCCCTCAGTTCCTTGCCATGTGGGCATTCCCAACATGGCAACTTACTTCATCAAAACCACCAAGGGACAGAGTTTGCCAACAAGACAAAAGTTAACAATTTCTTGGACCTATAATCATGGAATTGCTATCCCATAATCTGTGCCATATTCTGTTTGTTAAAAGCAAGTCACTAAGCCACCTTACTCTCAAGGGGAAGTGATTACACTAGTCCTTGTCTTGGGCTCTGTTTTAGGAAGAACCCAAAGTAGGACAGGCCCCATACAATTACTCACTAAATCCTGTTTTAAGACCCACCATTGACTTTCATTGATGGGTGCTACAAATATAGTCTTATTGGAACTTCTGCAGTAGGGAAATTGCCAAGAAATCTGTTCACCTCATCTCACAGACAAAGTCCCACATTAATGCCTCTCAAGCTGGGAGCTGATAAACTTTGCTTCCCCTAAGGAAATTTTTACTGCTAAGGCACAGCAAAAATCATACCCACTGCTCAGGCGCTTTCCTTCTTTGCTTCAGCCACTAGGAAACATCATCCAATTTATGGATCAATTAATGCAATTAGGTATGCCTTTTTGGCCTATAGGTCTGGGTTCTATTTTTACCTTTTAGTCTTGGTATTGCATTCAAATTTATTTTTTCTTCAATCCTGATTTTTAAATTATGTTTTGTCATTTTATCATATGTATTTCTTATAAGAGGCCTCAACTTTCATGGATAAAACAGGGCCTAGTCAAATAAATAATGTTACTTTTGTTTATATCCTTTAATAAATTTCTTAGTTCTTCAAACAAAAATTCCATTTAGGAATTTTTTAAATTATGAGTTAATTATAAGTGTAAATTTAAAATGCTTTGTTTGTTGTTGAAAACATGATGAGTAGAGAAAAGTAAAGAAAAATTTCTATGATCTTACTAGCCAGATATAAACGAACATATATTGGTAATTATGTTCTTTTAATCCTTTTCCTACAGATATTATTTACTAAAATTATTTCATTAGTTCTAGTTTCATTCCCTGCTTTTTATTTCACTTAACATTATATTCAGATAACAATCGTTTTTGACATCAAGTAGTTGTCAAAAACTATTTTTATGTTTGTAGAATATCTATGATAATTTACTTAACTACCCCCTTCTATTGGACATTTTATTATTTCCATTTTTTCATTTTTAGAATGATGTTATGAAAATCCTTGTGTATATAATTCTACTTGTATCACTGATTACATCCTTAGGATAAATTATTAAAAGAGGTATTGCTTTATTATAGTACACAAATACTTTTACTCAAAAGCCCTTAACAATTTGCACTCATACTGGCAAAGTAGAAGCAGTATGTCCATTCCCAACCCCTCGCCAATATCAGGTACTATCTTTTTTAAAAATGTCAACTTGATAATGTACTGCTTAAGTTTAAAGAGCTAACTAAAGACAGTGGACTTCTCTGCAAGTCACTTTGCTTCTCTTAAAACAACGCCTCCCTATAAACTCAACTTCTATTTAAAAGCAAAAATATTTTATTGAATAAATATGTATCGACCACCTACTCCTGCAAACAAGGTCCTCAATTCTCTATCCCTTCAGGCAGTATCAGCTTGATGAAATTTCTTTGCTCACTTAGAAAGTAAGACTTTGCTGTGTGCCTGGGAGGCTCAAAATTGCAAATATAGCCAACAAGAGGAAAATCCACACTATACGTTTTGGTGCAGTGCCACCATTTGTCAGACACTGTTATAAATAATGTCTTTGAGACTTTTAGAAGTGTGCACTGTGCCTTGGAGGTGGGGCATATGGAAAGTTCCCCTGGAGTGTCAATTTTGAAATGAATTCCAATGCCAAGGTCACAGCTCCAGCTAGATTCTCCTTTCAGAACGGTGATTCCATGGGAATTCCCATAGTCCATATACAGCTACTACTCATGGAGGGTGAGAAGGTGAGATGAAAACAAGTCTGTTTCTTTGAGGTCTAGGTCACATGGAAAATAATTAACTTTAGTGGGTGATTTTAACATCTTTGAGATCTTTGCTTTAAGGTGACCCACGAAGGGGAAATTTCAGTTGAATTAAGTTGCTGCAGAAATAAGAAATGTTGCCCAGACTACAGGATAATCAAGCAACTTATCAGGCAAGTATTCATTTGGGAACCTGGAGTACCTTTCAGTGCCTAGTATCCTTGGCCAAGACAGGTAAGAGGTGGTGGGGAAGGGTTGGCCTGAGTGGATCTCATTGCCTTTGTCTTCTCAGAGACCCAGCACACAAGTCCATTTTCTCCCCATTCATATGTGCCAACATTCAGTTTTTTCTATAGCTCCAACAGGGACAAAGGAGGACCAGGTCAGATTTTCTGCCTAAAAACTCACAGGTGATGGCTATTGCCCTTACACAGCCCAGCAAGCATAAGCCACAAAAGAGCTCTAGCAGACATGGAATCATTCCCATTCCAAAAGTCGTGAACTCCAGAACCCTCTCTCCTGCATCTACACTCCAGGCCTGGTTCCTCACTCAGGTTCCCCATACTTCTCACCCCCCCCACACACATACACACACAAACACACACAGGCAGAGTCATGTGCCTGGCAGTTCCATTTTGCAAGCCCTTTTGCATAGTAGGAACTTATTGTTTACTTTACCTGAAATTCAGTTCATTTTTCATTCCTATTTCTTCTGTTTTTTAGCGTCGTTGTAATGGAAGGACTAAGATTCAACAGATGCTGCACACCATTCCTTTGGTTTGGGGATTATAGCCTTCGAAAATGAAGAAAATTCACAGAACTCAATGTCCACCAGTGGTATAAATAAATGCTTTATATGTAGCAGAGTGTAATTGGCACATTCCAAGGTAAATTAACCCATTTTAAAAATGTTCAGGAAACATTTTTATTTTCTTTAGATTCCCAAGAGAGATTGGGGTGAAATAAATATCTCTATCCTTCTACCAAGTAGAAGAATATAGAACATTTTGGCACAATTAGGGTTCAGAGAAAGGGCAAAATATATATAAGTAAACAAACATATAGTCATATATTTCCTTATCCAACCTTATTCCCAAAAATATTTATCATGGAGGAGAAGCAAACACATCGAGGTTGTGACAACTCTTACTTCAATTCATCAACGCTAAAAGGGACAAACCCAAGTTTCCATTTGGGTTTAGGTTCCTAGGACCTCATTTCAACCATTCCCCAATATTCTGAGCAGAAGTTCAAGGCAACTTAAGAAAGAAAGCGCCCAGGTCAAGACTTTGTGAGTTAAAGCTAATTTTATTTTTTGCCCTGGGATTCACTACCGTGCAAAACAACTTGTCCTCTTGTCTCCCCACAAGGTTTCCCCACTACAGAGCACGTGCTCCATGCTGGGAAGGAGAGCACACCTACTCTTCAGGGTGTTTTTCATATCACGAAGTTTGGACGTTAGGGCAGGAGCCTCAAACAGCCAACAAAACGGAATGAGGCTGTGAGTCAAGAGGAGTCATGAATCAACAGCAGAAAGTCTGCTCTGAGCCTAGGTCGGTCCCGCCAGTAGGTGTTACTTTAGCCATTAATCCGGGGCGCTCCGTGGATGGAGGAGGGTCACCTCCTGCCAAGACACACACAACAAAACTCCAAACCAAACTGAAATCTGCCAGTTCCGCAAGTCTCCTCTGAAGGCAGAGTTGGGCCCCTAAGACAGGATCCAGAGCTTGCCTGCGAGGGCTGACAGCAGCCCCACCCGGCTGGGGCAGCAACTCAGAGCCTCCTGGTCGCCATCGCAGGCTGCTTCACTTCATCATTCAAAGTGGCTTTTGGCATTGGGATTAGTATGATTTACTGCAATTGCAACAATAACCATCCTCACCCACTGTCTGAGACCATGAGAACCCATCCAGCACTGTTTATTAGCTTTGGCTCGCTCGCCATGATTAAGTTCTTTTCAGCATGCTTTCCCTGTCCTCTCAGTCTTACTTCTCTCCCAAGAAGTTTTACACTCTAGCTGGAGGACCCAAGTTCCCCACATTTCTCTACTTAAAGCATGTGCTTTATTAATTCAAAGGCATCAGGGGCAAACAGAAACTTCCCTGCTGGTTTGCAGTGACCATCATATTGAATACGAGTCTTACGGTATGACACCCGCACAAAGCTTTTCTCTTTCTCTGTATCTTCCTGCCCATATTACATGCAAAAAGTCCTCCTGGCCAGTAGGGGGTGCTGCACCTTTCACTGTTAGGACAATTGACTTGTGGATTGCTTGCAAGGTGGGCTCTGGGTCTTTTACTTAGATTTGTAACTCTGACGACACCTTCTTCCCTTTCTCACTCTCCTTTCCTGGAGTTAGACACATACAAAGTGTGACAGTGTCCTCAGTGATCACTTAATCCAGTGGTCAGCCGACTTGTTCTGTAAAAGGCCTTACGTAAATGTTTCACGCTTGGTGGGTTATAAAGTCTCTGTTCCAACTACTCAGCTCATGTTATAGCTCAAAAACTGACACAGACAATATGTAAACAAATGGGATGGCTGTGTTCTAGTAAAACTCTGTATACAAAAACTAGTAGGGACCCTTTATACTCTAATGTCAGATTTTTTTTCTCTTTTAAAGATGAGGAAACAGAATCCGAGAAAGGTCTATTCTTTGAGCAACGTTACCTGTCTAGTAAATGTGAGATGCAGAGGTGGAATCAAGGTTTTCAGACCTGCTGTATCAGGCTATTTATTATCCATCGTATTTCTTGTAGTGTAAGTTTACTCAAAATGCCTGAAAGAACCTCAGTCGTCTGTGATTGGCTAATATCAAACACACACTGGATGAAGCACCTTATTACTTTCTGACAGAACATAGTGCAAAAGCATGACACTATAAATGATACTAGCATCCTTGGCTCTGGCATGTGGGTTGGCTTAGTCACCAACTTTATAATATCCAGGAGCAGTTCTATGTCTGATTCTATTATAGCTCTGTTACCTTTCCTGAAATCCGTGAGCTCATATCACAACCTCCATTGTGACCACCAGTTCTTCATCTATTTCTCCATATTTCACCCCTAGTCTTACAAGGGGACAAAGTGAGAGACAACGTCTGGAAACACAGGACAAATCCAGCTCCCCACCACTGGGAAACACTGAAGGAACATGCTTTCCATGCAAACAGCTTTGAAAATAAATTACTTTGTCCTATTAGATGAGTACTATTCTTTTGGTACAGATTAAATAGTCTTTGGGAAGTACCATGATGAAGCAAAAGAAAAAATCTATGTTGCCAGATTCTTGTGTGGCTTTGAGGTAGTTAACCTCTCAGAGACCCAGCTTCCAGAGGTGAACAATGGAAATAATAAGATTTTGCCTAAAGAGTCATCATTCAGAGTGTACGTAGGGTGACAAGATAATTTATTATCCAAACCAGGATATTTCTGAAAATGAAAGGGAATTATATTATAATTATGCTAGGCAAAATCTGGAAATGAGTATAGGGCCACCAAGTTATACAATATAGTGATTGGTACATAGATACTTGACACATCTCAGTTTTCTTTCGTCTTTTTCTCCAGAATTCAAGCAATTCTACATTTATATCCTTTTCTTCTGTGTGTCCGTGTCATTTTGAGCAGTAGGACTAGACAGTGAAGCCCTCCCCTCCTCCACCCCTTTCCTGAAACTGCAGAAAACTATAGCTGTGCCTGGTCACTCTGCTTTGAAAGCCTCAGTGACACCATCAGGGCCAGCGGGGCAAAAGAAGATGGCATTCACTATTCTGCAGTAAGCACAGATGTTAATTCGAAACAACAACATGCCTATTTGGGAAGGAGAAACGTTGTGCTGTGAATGTGACACTTATGAAAGCATAAGGAATAAACGCCTTGGATGGGGCAGAGGGAGGGTCGGGTGAGAGCTCTGATCAGCTCAACCCGTGTACACTACATGAACTCACTTAGAAATAATAAAGCCTCTATACTTTCTCAGTCTTGTATTTGTCTTAAACTCAGACCCGCCAAATTGTGCCAAATTATGTGTTGTTCAACTTGGACTGCCCCGAGAACACTAAGCTCCTTTTGCAAGTTAACTGTGCCGTATTTATAAGATTTCAGCATTACAACTAGGAGTTATCGACAGAGAAAGGGAAATAAACTGATAATTTTTAAAAAGTCAAAATGACAGCCATTTTTTCCCTCAAGTTTGAATCAAGGTTACGTTTGTTCGAGTCCCTGGGTGACAGCTACACACAGGTACACAGAGGCAGACTCACGTTCTACAGTACTCTGTGTATGAGAACATGTAAATAAGAGGATTAAGGTCAACATCATGTGTTGCATTTCTGAAATTCGCATCTATTTTAAGATAGGACATTTTGGATGAACTTCACTTTTAACCCACAGAGTTATTCTTTTTTCTTTTTGAAAATATAATTTATTCATCTCTATTTCAAACTAGTTATTTAACTCAGTCCAAGAAAATAATAATAATAAATTTATTTTGAAAAGTTACATTTCCAGTATTTTTAAAAAGTTACTTCTCCTCGCCACTCCCCAACACCCCATCCCCTCAGTAATCAGACAGTAAGGCACACTTGGGGGTTAAGAGTTTGAAGTATAAGTTCAAATCCCAGCTCTCCCACTTCCTACAATGTGACATTGGTCAAGTTACTTGACTCCTGCAAGCCTCGGTTTCCTCGTCTGAAAATGGGACTAATGAGAGCTCTCACTTCACAGAGTTTCTGTAAAAGTTAAAAACATGTAAAGTGCTTAACAGTTTTTCAGGCAGAGAGGAAGGGGACCAAAAATGTCAGTTACTCCTACTTTTAACAACTCAGCTTAGTTAACTTCCTCCTCTGTAAAACCTCACTCTTCTCTCCCATGGTAACTAGAGTTCAGGCCCTCCTAATCTTATGCCTGTATCACTGCAGAGGTCGCCTGCCTGGTCTCCATGCCACCTGCTTCATTCTACCCACCAGTGTATCCTGTGAACTCTGATCAAACTAGCGTCCTTTCTAAACTGGCACTCTCATTCACATCTCTTCTCCAAAAGCTTTAGAGGTTCCCTGTTACTACAGGATAAAATTAAGTGATTAGTAGTGCGTATGTTACAACCATCTTTTTATTCCTTGAAACTTTTCAGTTTTGCTCACTTCATAAAGGTATAAAAGAGGGCTCTGAGTAAAAACTCCCAAAATGGGATGATTCAAAGTCTGCCCACCCTGATCTCACTTTCCAATGTAACGTTGAACTCCATATATGAACTACTAATTGCTTCCCCTACCCCTCCAGCATGACTCTCCTTCAAGGGCCATCTTAATCTCCCCTCTTCTATAAAGCCCTGTCTACCTTCTGCACCATGACAGGTTCATCCCTGCACTGAATCCACTCGACAGACTGTTGCTGTATCCCACTTGGTACTCAGTTATGAACTCTCTTGTAACATCTCTACAACCAATATAATAGTAATATCTTCTCCCAACTAGAAAGTGGACTTTTGGGGAGCAAAGAATACTTTTAAAATTTTTCTGGATTTCTGCCACTTCCACATAGTAGATGCTCAATAAAAAGCTTGTTGAGGCTGGGCACAGTGGCTCATGCCTGTAATCCCAGCACTTTGGGAGGCCGAGGTGGGTGGATCATGAGGTCAGGAGATGGAGACCATCCTGGCTAACACGCTGAAACCCCATCTCTACTAAAAATACAAAAAATTAGCCAGGCATGGTGGCAGGTGCCTGTAGTCCCAGCTACTCAGGAGGCTGAGGCAGGAGAATGGCGTGAACCTGGGATGGGGAGCTTGCAGTGAGCCGAGATGGCGCCGAGACTGCACTCCAGCCTGGGCGACAGAGCGAGACTCCGTCTCAAAAAAAAAAAAAAAAAAAAAGCTTGTTGAATGAGTGAAGAGGAATATTAACATGTAAAATACGAGGTCAACATTTTACAATGTAAAAATCAAACTCTATGATAAAGACTAAAGTTTCTAATTTGTAATGACTGTGATAGACTTTTCCACCCTAGAAATGTATAAGATAATATTACTCATAAAAATGACAGTGTGAGAGATGACTAACATTTCTTTGGACCTCTTCTTGTGGATGAATATTTTAGAGAATTTGATCAAATCAGGGAAAAAAATGCCATTTAAAATGATTAGATTTAACAATCACGTTAAACCCATCTCAGGGTCAAAGCACCCTGACATCAATCTCCTGTTTAGTAAATTTCCAGGGAACAAAGTTTACTAAATGATTATCCAACCTACAGACCTTCACAGGCCAGCCAGTTCATCAAATAAAATACACTGGAGATGCAAACAGATCTTTTTTTTTAATTAATATACCTTGAAGCCAGCCCTTAAACCAATAGTTTTCACAAAGGCAAGATGATTTGCTGTGTTCATGAAGAAATTTGATAATGTCTCAACATCATCCAAATGTCTGCGACATATGCTGCCCATCAGACCCAAAGAAACATATAAATGCATCTGTTTTTACTCAGAGCCCTCTTTTACGTCTTTATGAAGTGAGCAAAACTGAAAAGTCCCAAGGAATAAAAAGATGGTTGTAACATACACACTACTAATCACTTAATCCTCTCTCCAGTGCCCAGGCCTTCAGGGCCAGGACGATAATGCGAATGCTAATACATGCTGTCTGCGGGAGCTGTCACAGCCGCCGTGTCCCGGAGCTCTATTTGTCAATACCAGAGGGATTACAGAGAGACAAAGTACATAACTGAGAAGAGTGTGTGTCCAACATGGATCCAGTTTCCTTGTTTGTCAGCGAGTGCTGATGGATCCAAGAAGATGCAGCTGAGTTCTCCGCAGGCAGATGCAGTGGAATTTCTGTTCCAAAGCAAAGTAATAGGCAGAAGGGGCCAGAAAGAACAATTCAGCGACCCAATCTCCAAAACAGCTGGGTTCACTTAACTCATACTTAGCCAGAGAAGATCCAACCCAGCTGAAATCCCACAGGAGAAAGCGTCAGATGTTAAAACACCTGGGTGCTTGGAAACCAAAACTCAAAGACCACCTCCAGGACTGTTGGAGCCACGACAATCACGTCACTTGTCCAGGCTTCCCGCAGCTCTGCATGAAGAAGGGCAATTGGAAGCACAACCAACTACTCAGGGATGTAGTGAGGCTGAGGAGGCAAAAGAAGCGAACGCCCCTGATGAGAGTCCTGTAACTCTTGGTGATTGTTTGCAAGGTGAGGAAGCAGAACCATCTGTACTGAAGCCCTGCACTGCTTGAAGAGTTGCGCAACCCTCTTTCTGCTTTGGCTGGGGAAGGCCAGGCGTAGGTGTGGCGCCAAGCCCAGCTCATCTTTATTTAAAGACCATTGTCTGAAACACAAGTTCTGCTATGCCACGTCTTCCCGAAAACCTCAATTCCAATCCAGCTGGCATTCGAAGAGAGAATGGATTGGGTCAAGTAGCCAGTCTTCATTAGTGTGAAGAAGAATAATGTCTAGAAAGAATAACAGGAGATTGACCCTTCAAAGGGAGGCAGAGAAAGAAAAAAAATCCTGGCTCTCCTACCCCCCAGCGATGAGACTTTAGGTGCTTCACCTGAGCCTCCCTTGAAAAGTGGGAATCATCAAATCCACCATCCCAGTCTTGTGCCAAGACTAAAGGAGATGATTTATGTAAAAAGGATCTGGCATTGTTCCTAGAACTTTGCAGCCACTCAAAAATATGTTATTAACGTCCCTTTATTGAACACAGAGAATTCCCAGAACATGAAATGGTTAGGGATGGTTTCAAATGCATTAAGTCTTGAGTGGCTTGTCCTGGACTCTGCCAGTTCCTTGGAGTATAAGGAGGCAGTCAATCCCATGGAAATAAATATTCTATCAATATCTTCACTGAGTACTCTGATAAAGAGGGAGATTTTCCACATCCCCCTTAAAGACATAGCATAGCTTCAGCTGGACGTAGGAGGTCAGTACTTAGTGACTAGCCAGATAATTGAAAAAACAAAGGTTAAACTTTGGTGTTTCTCCGTCTAGCATGGCAAATGCCCAGTGCAGATTTTCAAGACAATTTTTCCCCTTACATAAGAGAAAAACAGGTGCTGAGAGGGGTAAGCTTGGTGTAAATCCGGCTTAGAGTAAGCACAGAGCCATTGGGGGAAATCTTGCTGACGCATTAACAAAACAGGGGTTTACCTTTCCCCAAAGTTTGCTTTCCATCACACTGTTCCATATTTAACATGATGGGAAATAGCACGTGTTAATTTTCTTACTAAACACACTGCATGTCCTCCACACC
This sequence comes from Theropithecus gelada, assembly GCF_003255815.1. Classification (NCBI taxonomy): domain Eukaryota; kingdom Metazoa; phylum Chordata; class Mammalia; order Primates; family Cercopithecidae; genus Theropithecus; species Theropithecus gelada. The sequence goes on from NC_037670.1 coordinate 79,000,285, forward strand.
TCTGAGGACCAGTCCAGGTAGGGAGGTGAGGAAAGAAGGCACCTGGGTCAGCCCTCATCCCTATAAAAATGGGGAATAGCAGGCCAGATAGTTGGACTTCTGAGCCCTCTAGTGCCCTAGTGGGACTGATGATCTGTGAAGACGCTTCCTCATGCATCCGATGAGGTTAAAAAACACAGTGTCATGGAAAGTGTGATGGTGGGAAGCCAGCACCTAGAAATTAGAGAGGAGAAGCAGATGGGCTTTGATCCTACACCAGGATCAGCAGGAGAACATGTGCTGGGTATAGATTCTGAGCCGATGGTGAGCTATTCTTGTCACCCTATGTCATCAGACACCCAACCCCCTCCCCCCTCCCTGGCTTCATCCCTAACTACTCTCCCCGGGCTCACACAACTCAGAGTCACACTGGCCTCCCTGATATCCCCTGTAACTGCACACATGCTCCAACCTCAGGGCCTTTGCACGTACTGTATCCTCTGCTCAGAACACCCCTTCCCTTGTATCTGCATGGCTTGTTCTGCACTTCATTAAGGTCTCTGCACATTTGTGCAGCTACTGGAGAGAAGTTTCCTACCCACCACATCTCAAAAGCACCATCAGATTCAGCCTCCCCACCTCACCATTACTATCACTCCTTCTCCCTTCTCCCTGCTTCGCTCTCGTTTGCAGCACTTGCCACCCCTGAAATGTGTATACTCATTTATACTTTGTTTTCTGCCTCCTTCACTAGTATGTAAGTTCCATGAGAGCAGAAATTTTGCTTGTTTTGTTTCTGCTGTATCCTCGGTTAGTGCATTTGTGCTTGGTACTTAAGTAGTATCAAGTACTACTAAGACTAAGTAGTACCAAGTACTAAGTAGTACCAAGTACTATTAAGACTAAGTAGTGTTCAATAAATATCTGCTAAATTAATAAAGTAACATTATTCCCCATATAACATTATGCTGGAGCTTAAGGTGCCTTATAAACTGTCTAGTTTCACCCTTTTGTTTTAAGGAGATTAAGTCTACTAAAGGGAAATAACTTGCCCAAGAGCCCACAACTAGTAAATCTAACAACATAGAAGGTAACAGTAGAGAAAAAATGATTCTAGCCAAAAAAGGAAAGAGAAAGAGAATACACACACTTTCACTGGCTAAAGAAGAGATTCTATAGTCCAAACATGTTTTAGATACAGCCAAACTAATATTTAGTATCTATAAAGCACTTTGCAAAATCGCATCTTTTGCAAGCAGACAAACCAAACTTAGGAACGGCCCTGAGACGTTCAGTTCTCCATTCATCATTGTGGTGCAGTGGGAATATTCCAACTGCTGAGGTTTATCTAAAGAACAATTATTGTTTTAGTTCAAATCTCCCACCTGCAGGCAGAACCTCACTCATCCTAGATGGAGAAGGGAAAAGAAGAAGGAAACCAGTATTTGTTGAACTGGGCACTATGCCAAGGGCTTTCAAGTATCTCAGTTAATTTTCATAACATCCCTGTGGCCACTTTACAGATGAGAAAACTAAGCCTCAATAGGGTTAAGTGAATGGCTCCAAATCCCACAGCTAATCAGTGGCAAAGCCAGAAGGCTCACTTTGGTAAGCCAACTCTGAAGCTCAGGGTTTTTTTTATGACGTTAGGCTGTTCTCTTTAATTTTCAAAAGAAATTCAGTGAAGAAAACTCCCCCATGCTTGTTTTGACCTAGGATTTTTCTACCCACTGAGGGGCGAGGTGGGATGGATGTATAGTCAGCAGGGTGTCTTGTTTAGGTTCCTCAGGTTTACATTAAGATAGGACTCCACCACTCATCACACTGCTAAAGCATTCAGATTTGACAACAGAGCACCTGCATTGGGTCTGAGGGGAAAAGCCATCAGTTTCCCCCAAAGCCACCCCTAGGTAAACATGCAATCCAAGTCAAAACAGTGTGCTTGCTATGCAAATGTGGCTTTGAAACATCTATCCTAGCACTAGAGTGACCGACTATGTTAGTCCTTTTTTGCACTGCTATAAAGAATTACCTGAGACTGGGCAATTTATAAAGAAAAGAGGTTTAATTGGCTGATGGTTCTGCAGGCTGTACAGGAAGCAGGGCTGGAGAGGCCTCAGGAAACTTACAATCATGGAAGAAGGTGAAGAGGAAGCAGGCATGTCTTACATAGCTGGAGAAGGAGGAAGAGAGTGAAGGGAGAAGTGCTACACACTTTTAAACAACCAGATCTCGTGAGAACTCACTCGCTATCACAAGAACAGCAAGGGGGAAGTCTTCCCTCTATGATCCAATCACCTCCCACCAAGCCCCTCTTCCAACATTGGGGATTACAATTTGACATGACATTTGGGTGGGAATATAAATCCAAATCATATCACTAACTGTCCCAGTTTCCCTGGGACTAAGACGGGCAGGGTAGCAGGGTGTGAGGATGCAAAATTTTTAGCCTCAAAACTGGGAAAGTTCTGGTGAACTGGAAAACACTGGTCACCCACCCAGTACCTGTACTTGCCATAAAGCTTCCTCTCTTAAGCCTACCGTCATGAAGAAATTCCGAGGCCACATTTGTCCTTATACAACCTCAAACTCACTTTTGTTCAATTCTCGTTTCAAGTTCTATTGATTAAAATGTCATTTATAGAAGATAAATACAAATATATGCATTTCATCTATTTTTGATTTTAGATTTTAATCCTGGATTCATTGAAGCTCCAGAAATATGTGCCAATGAACCATAATCTTTTTTTTGATAGAAAAATTCTTTAATCAAAACAAGTTTACACGTTGAACTTATGGCTTAACTAGAATAAATCTAAGTTAAAACTGTACAAGGACCAAACAGATAATGACTGGTATATATGCAGGTTCTCTCAAAACAGTGATTCCTAGTTCCACTATAAGACCTCGTAAAAGCAAAAATTCAATTCTCTAGATGAAAACAGTTATCCCAGAGGGTCAACCATACAATGTCACACACAGACGCTGGTCTTAAGCCATTTTTTTTTCCATATTCATATAGTTTCAAAAAATGAGAAGTATTCTACTTATTGAAAAATGCCAAATGACCTAATATTCAAAATATCTTAGAAATGCTATCCTTTAGTTAACATACCCTTAAATTTTGTAACCTTGATTTCACCCTGGATTTAGTCCATACCCATCAATGTACAGACTATCAAAGTACTATGTTGGAAAAACTAGTGTTTGTATTTTTGGAATCTAGAAAATAAAAATAATATAGCCATAATTTCAAATAGGTGAGTTTCCTTACATAGCATTTATTTATATTTATTGTATAAGCATCATGATTTTTTCTTCCAATTAAGTACTATTTAGTGATTTCCTAAAGACATTTTTAACAACATTTCTCAAAAATAAACTTACTTAGTTTTCAGTTTTAATTACTAGTGCCTGCCTGTAAAAGGACCTCAAATGATTTAACACTAGAGCCAGATTCATTCCTATATATACCCAGTCAGTTATCTGCAGAGTGAACCGTAATCTTTTAGTCCTTTTTCAGTATTCCTTTAAAACGACTGCATTTTGGTATTTTGACTTTTTATAATATGAAGACACCGTAAGAGTACTATTGAATTAAATGGGGGAGGAGGGATGATGAGGACAATAGTCACTACATACTTTATTGTCCTTTTCAATCTTCTAAAGAAATTTATTTCAGATCTAAGTGCCAGGGATATTTCCATGTCCCTTGAGAAACTACATTTTCTATAGCTTTTTTCTGTATGAAAATTGGTTCTATATACCCGATCTTGTTTCCATTTTTACTTAAACCAGATGGAAGCTCAGAGCCAAATTTGTTGCTCAGTATTAAACATTGTGTCAGATTCTTTTGTCGGTATATGTATATTTCAACTTTCTGCATGTTACAGATCTTAATATTTATGTAATGTAATGAGGTGATAGTGAGACTGTGATCATATGTGCATTTCATTATAAGTTACCGTTTCTCCTTACAACAACTTAGTGAAATGGGTGTTATTTGGGGAATTTAAAGTACCTGTTGAAATCTGACAGACAAAGGAAAATGTTTAGTTCATCATTGGAATGGAAATTTAAGACGAGTAGCTGAACAAACAGCAATGATTGGTCAAAAGTTTTCTGATTTATTCTGATATTTGTCAACACCTTCTGTATGTTTCCTAGGAAAGATGGAGAATGCCCAGCTGAAAGGCTCATAGATGCAATCCCCAATTCACTCTTTGAAAGGTCTCAGGTGAAGTGGAGAAATAGCCTCACTCCTGTTACTAATGGGGGCCAAATACCCAGCCTTACTCCAAATGGCTCAAGTTATTTCCGAGGCAGCCTGGTGTGGGACAGGTAAGGGGCCTGGAGCAGAATCCAAGTCCCAATATTTGTTTCCTGTATGACCTTGTGGCCCTGGATGTGTCGCCCGAACCATTTAAGCCTTCATTTTCTCACTGGTAAAGCAGGAATAATAACATCTACCTTAGAGAGTTATGATGATGACTAATTGAAATCATGCAAACAAAAGCATCTCCCTATCCTCAGCCCTACCACCCAGCACAGTGCCTGGCATGCAGTGAAACCTTAAAAAGAAAAAGTCTTAGCTGTTACTACAGAAAAGTTAATCCTCAGACTGACAGGGTTCACACTGTCCCGGGCAGTAACTAGAGATTTTATCACAAACCTCTGGCAATGCTGCCTCATATAACTTTGGCCACTTTAGCTCATTTGTTAAAAGGATCCTACACAGGCCCAAAGCAGAGGCCCCACATTAAAGTGGTTATTATAGTGGGTCACTGGGGTTCTTTTTCCCTAGGCAACAATGAAATTGCATTAACAATCATTCACCAGGGCAAACCATAGGCCATGAACATTAGAACGTTGCAAAAAAAAAACAAACTCTTAAAGAAATAAACTGCTACACAGGCCGGCCTTTGGGGATCCTTGCTTTTTGCACATGCTAAGCTGTCCAGAGCCAACAACATGTTATAGCAGAAGTGTGCTAAGCAACACTATGTGTTCATCCTTGGGATACTCTAAGATCCAGCCTTTGAGAAGTTGCTGAGACGTGCTCAGATCATGTTAGCTAGTGACAGGCTGCCTTGTGCTGTCTCTCTCCGCTCCTGCTCACCTCCTCCCGATCTCTACTCAGCATCCTACCCTGACTGAATCCGACAGTCTGTGAGCTTCCCCACCAACACATCCTCTCCAAATTTGGGTGTTGGAATGGGCAGAATAAAAAAATTTAGCCCCATTCTTTGGATCACAGACTCAAACCACCAGAAGCAGAAAGGACAAGAATGACCCACAGGGTCAAGACTCCTGAGTCTCAAGCTGGAAGTGTCAAATGCTTCCGAAATGCTTCCGAAATGCTCCATGGGCTGGGAAATCAAAAAGGAAAGGGACAGTGCCAGTGGAAAGAATGAAGAGAGCCTGAGCATAATTTAATGCCAAGGCATGATTTGAATGCATGGAGCATTCAGAGCACAAATTCTCAGAACTAACTTTCTCAAGTTATCTCAGCCAACCCTTATCTGGTGTATGAATCAATTTAGAATTCACTAACAGAGAAATGAAATCCACCCGAGGCAGCCCATACTCTTTTGGGGATAACTATAATGTACAAACTGGTCTTCATTTGTCATGCAATGTCTATATAATTCCTCTCTTATTTTGAAGCTGTTTATGTGTTTAATGAGCACTTGCTCTGGTGTCAGGCATTGCAGAAACTGGGGGTGCATTGGAAAACTGGGGAACAAGAGACATTTCTTGCACTCATGGAGCTTATTGTGTAGTTTGGGAGACAGACATTAATCAAACATGACTGATGGGTATGGGCTAAGTACTGTGAAGGAAAGAGAAAGGATAGTTCTCTGACGTAGAACTATCCTAGTCACCTAGGCTGCAGGGTAAGTGGCAGGGAAGTGGTTTGTTGGAAATCCTCCTCTGAAGAAGTCATAACAAGCTGAGAGCTGAAGGATGAATAGGAATTAACTCTTGGATGGCATTAGGGGCCAATGATGTTCCAGAGAGAACAAGCTCAAGGCAAGAGGGATCACAATGCATGCAAGGAACCAAAAGAAACCCACAGTGACTCCAACCTAAGGTGAATGGGCAAAAGCCATGCAAAGGATTTTATCCTTATTCTAAAAGTAGTGGGAACAACTGAAGAATTGTGCGTGTGTGTGTGTGTTTTGGACCCTATATATGTACCTTCAGATTCTATTCTCCTCAACCCTCTCCCAAACCCTTGACTGCCTACTCCTGGAACACCCTGGATGATGCAGCCTCAGGAGCTGCCACCTCACACTAGCCCCATCTGCATGCAGATAGGCCACCAATGTGGGCTCCAGCATGGCCCTGGGTGCCCAGACCCAACCTTGCCATCCCATGGAGGCTGTGCCTCTTCCTGCCACTGGAGTTTCATCCTATCAGCTGTCGGAGGGACTGGGATCTGACTTCCATAGGGAATGCATCCATAGGAAATGGGAAAGACTCAACAAATAGGTTTTTCCACCCTGTTCTGCCTCCCTTTAGTGGAATATCAGAGGCTTAGTGGTTCCTTATGGCCTGTCTGGTAATATCCTATTGACCAAGCCACCAACCGTGTGCGTCTCTTTGTGGAGCTGTATCTGGCATCATAATCACACCATCACTTCATATTTTTTCCCTTTGTTCCATAACTTAATTCTCTTCCACCTGGCTCTTTGTCCCCAGACCTCTAACAAAGCATTATCATTTGAGCTTTGCCCTTATGTTCTGAATAAACCATTTGTAGAAGATGATATATGTAGGGTGTGTGTATGTATGTGTAACTGTACGTAGAAGACCATATATGTAGGTGTGTGTGTGTGTGTGTATGTATATCTGTGGCTGTATATATGGACGTGTTTGCACTGAGAGTGTTTGCTAAGGGAAGAAGTGTGGGGAACCATGATAATAAAGTCACATTTGTGTTTGGTAAAGGTCACCGTGCACATGGTGAATGCAATGGCTGCTGTGGGCAGTGGTGGTCGTCCAGGAGAGAGGGGATTACAACTTGGCCTCCCTGTTGCCCCTTTTAGCGTGTTAGGTGTCCTAAGACAGCCATCACTCCTTCTGGAGGCTTCTCTTCTTTGGGTTAAATACTTACGCTCTTTTACTTTACAACTGCTATGAGTTTTCTCAGCATCTTGTTTGCTCTCATCTGGACGTAGTTTAGCTTGTCAATATTCCTCTTAAAATGTGTTGCCTGGAACGAAATGTAATATTTCAGGTGTCCTTTGATCAGCTAGAGAAGAAACAATTGCCATTTTCTTTTTTCCAGACAGTGCACTTCCACTAACATGACCTGGTACCGAGCCACTTTTCCATCTCAGCTGAGCTTTGAGTCTTTAATTCTCACCACTAGGTCTGTGCTCAGGGAGCACCTTGCTCATGCTCTGCTTGTATCCTAGTTACTATTATTTTTGTTGCTGTTGTTTTAACTGACACGTTGAGCCATGCATTCCTTCCAATTAAACTCCATCCTATTGTTTTTGACCCATCGCCCCAGCCTGTTGCAAATTTGAAAGGAGATACAGCGTAGCGGTTAAGAGCATGGACTCTTCAGAAATAAGGCAGTCCTGGCTTGAATCCTGGCTCCCTCTCTTATTAGGTTGTTATCTATGGATATTGTTTAATTTCCCCAAGCCTAAATTTACTCATTGAGGAAAGTGATGTAAAAAGAGTACTGCTCTATTATTCAGTTCCTATCAAATAATAACGAAACTTCTCTCAAAATTTCAATAGTTTAAAGCTAACACAAGGGATTGTTGCATATAGCTTTAAGGTACATATTTATTTTACACTCATGGGTCTGCAGATTGGGGTGGGATTCTGGTATTCTAGGCTGAACTCAGGCTTCCAGGTGCATTCAGGTCTGCTCTACCTGAAAATCCATGCTGATACCAAGGGCAAAGGGCTACAACTACCTGGGCCTTGCTCTTCTTATAGAGATCATAGTAGTGAAAGAAGCGAGGTCAAATACCCAGAACTCACATAAGCTGCTCCTGCAAAGTCGGCTGACAGTTCATTGCTTTCTAATTTCCCTTCACTGCCTTTCATGGGGCTATTGTGAAGAATACTTCAGTCATGTCAACGAAGGGCTTAGCACAGGGCCTGGCTCAAAGCAACCATGCAGCAAATGTCAGCAGTTGCCACTGTTAGTCCCAAACCTGTCATCCAACATACTCTTGATCTTTCACATATTTGAGTTATTCATAGCCATATCTGTCCTCTTTAACAAGACAAATTATTTGCAATTGACATGATTCATCACAGCCTAATGCAGAAAAGGGGCTAGATCTCTAATTCTGCCAGGAGTTTAGGGAAACAAGTGGTGAGTGATGAAAAACAACTACATAACACCAAACAGGCAAAGCCTAAATTAGGTAACTATGCCTCGTTTAGGCTTCCGTGGTATTGGAGACCATTTCTTATAGGAGTGAGATGTGTGTATAGGGAAAGGAGTGAACTTTTGAAAGTTGAAGAGTAATTCAAGAGAATTTTGCCATTAACAGATTTTTTTTAAAAAGCTCGCAAAACATCACCTAGATAATCTTTTACCGACTGGAACAAACGAGAAGACTAGAAAACAGGCAGGGAAGAAAAGGGGATTTATCTCTAGACTAAAGTGAGCTTTCTCTCACCAGCTTATTTTTGAGGGATTCTCTTAATGTAAGCTCTCCTGGATGGCTCCATAGAAATGTTTGTGACAGGAGAGCACTTTTTCAACACAACCTTACACTCTTGTATTTATATATAAAAAGCAATGCATAAACATATGAAAAAGTATGCTCTGTCATTAGTTATCCAGAAAATGTAAATTAAGACCCCAATGAGATACTGCTACACACCCACCAGACTGGCTAAAATAAGAAAAGGTTGACAATACCAAATAAAGACGAGGATGTGAAGCAACTGGAATTTTCAAACACGTCCCTGTGGGGGTGCAAATTTACATAGCCACTTTATAAAACTATTTAAAGTAACTCTTAAATCTGAACATACAAATACCCTATAATTTAACAATTCTACTTTTGGCCGGGCGTGGTGGCTCAAGCCTGTAATCCCAGCACTTTGGGAGGCCGAGACGGGCGGATCACAAGGTCAGGAGATCGAGACCATCCTGGCTAACCCGGTGAAACCCCGTCTCTACTAAAAAATACAAAAAACTAGCCGGGCGAGGTGGCGGGCGCCTGTAGTCCCAGCTACTCGGGAGGCTGAGGCAGGAGAATGGCGTGAACCCGGGAGGCGGAGCTTGCAGTGAGCTGAGATCCGGCCACTGCACTCCAGCCTGGGCGGCAGAGCTAGACTCTGTCTCAAAAAAAAAAAAAAAAAAAAAAACAAAACAAAAAAAAAAAAACAAAAAAAAACAATTCTACTTTTAAGCATACACCTCACTAAAGCGCTTACATCTGTGTACCAAATAACATGTGCAAGAATTTTCAAAAGAGCATTATTCATAATAACCCCAAACTTAGTTTTTTCCCATTTAGGAAAAGCCTAAATATCTATCAAAGTAGAGTAGTGTTGATACTATGCTCAGTACCTGGTGATGGGAATCATTCATACCCCAATCACAGTATCATATGATATACCCAGGTAACAAACCTGCACATGTACCCTCTGAATCTAAAGTAAAAGTTGAAAAAGTAAAACAAACAAAAAACACACACAAAACAAATGTAGAATGGTAAAGTATGTGATATACCATGTATTATACTATGTAGAAATAAAATTAAGAAAACACTGCTATATGCAAAAACAAAGGGAAATTTCAAAAATACAATATTGAGCCAAATAAATTAGATGTAAAAGGCTGCATTGCATATGTTTCTATTTATATAAAGCTTAAAAACAGGTAAGACAATTTCTTTTGTTAGGAGGGATAGTAATAACCTATGGAGATGAGAGAGGGATAGGGACTGTCAGAAGGCATAAGGACATTCTATTTCTTGACCTAGATGTTAGCTGTGTAACTATAGTGCACTGAATAGTGTCTACCCAGAATCTTGGAATGTGGGCTTATTTGGAAAAAAGTCTTTGCAAATGTAATCAAGATGAGGTCATCCTGGATTAGGACAAGCCCTAAATCCAATGATGAATGTCCTAATAAGAGACAGAAAAGAAAAAGGTACAGGGAGATACAGAAAGGAGAAGTTCATGTGAAAACTCAAGTGAAAACAGAAGTAGAGACTAAAGTTGTGCTTCCACAAGCCAAGGAACACCAGGAGCCACCAGAAGCTGGAAGAGGCAAGAAAGGATTTTTCTCTTAGGCCTTCAGAAGTAGGCTAGCTCAGCCAAGATCTAGAGACTTTGGACTTTTGGTCTCCAGAATGTGAGATAATAAATTTCTGTTGTTTTAAGTCATTCCTTGTTTGAGGTAATTTGTTACAACAGCTCTAGGAAACCAGTACAGGTTTTGGTCCTGGAAAATGGGGTATTGATGTAACAAAAAACTAAAAAAATGTGGAAGTGGCCTTGGAATTGGCTAAAAGGCAGAAGCTAGAAGAATTTTGAGGCACCTGATAGAAAAGATATAGGTTAACCTGCAGAGATGGTTGACAGAGATATGGACTTTAAAGGGCATTCTGTTGAGGAGTTAGAAAGAAGAGAAGGGCAGGCAAGAGAATAGTTCTACCATCTTAGAGAACATATATATCATCAAAAATAGAATCTTAAAAGAAATACAAGTGGTAAAGGCACTTCTGGTGAGGTCTCAGAAGGAAATGTGGAATATGTTTTTGAAAACGGGGAAAGTTATGCCTGTTATAAAGTGAGAAAACCTTGGCTGAATTTAGTTCTAACATTGAGTGTAAGGAAGAATGTATAAGCCATGAAGTTAAATATTTACCTGAGGAGATTTCCAAGTAAAGTGTGGAAGGTGCGGCCTGGCTTTTCCTTGCTGCTGCTTGTAGTACAACACTAGAGGAAAGAGATAAACTGAGGAAAGAACTGCTAATCAACAAATAACTAGCACTTGATAATTTTAGAATTATTGGCCTATCCAGGTTGCAAAAGATGCTAAAATTATGAAACTAATACAGTGGTTTTGCTCACTTTGTGGTTATACATCAGGCTGGCACTTACAAGTTACATAATTTTCTACATGTGTGTTATACTTAAAAGTTTTCTTCAAGCAATAAAGCTTATGGTTGAAAAACTAGAAAATGTATATACAACAACAAGAAAATTAAAAAATTATCCATATTTGCAATATTCAGAAATAATCCATTAACATTTTATTATATATGCACCTAGATTTTCTTCCATCTTTTAATATTTCTACATGTATTTTCACCAATGTGGGATCTTATTATGCATTCTGATTTATAGGCTACTTTTTTCTCTTAACAATGTATTTGTTAACAGATAGCTTTCTAATAAGCATACTCCTATAAGAATATTCTTAAGATCTAGAAGACAGTGAATGCTTTACAGGTTTACACAAGTTTCACAGTAGCACAGTTTATTCTTTTTATTTTATTTGCATGTTCCTTTTAAAAGTTGTCAAGAAGTACAGAAGTTAATAAATAAAAAGAAAGTCTTACTTAGCAGTAATTTGTTTAAATTTGCATTTATTTGATTAGAAGCAAGGTTAAACACGTTTTTATATTTTATTGACCATTTATATTTCTTCTCTATGAATTGCCAGTTTTTAGCCTTTGCCCCTTTGTTTCAATTGTAGTGTTAATTTTTTTCTTATAGGCTCATAGTGATTCTTTACATATTGAATATATTAATCTTTTGTTTGTTTCATATGTTACAAATACTTTTCTCAGTTTTGCCATTTGCTTTTCAATTCTGTTTATGATACCTTTGATGTATAATTTCATATTTATGTAGTTACATATCCAAATGTGTTTTTTATGGTTTTTGCCTTCAGTTTATGGCTAAAAAGACCTCCCACATATCCAGATTATATAAATAGTTAACTAAGATTTCTTCCAGTGCTTTTGTGGCATATTTTATCTTTTCAATTTTTTATCTTCTCAGGATTTGTTTTATTGGTGAGAGGTAAAAGATTGACTTGATTTTTAAAATCAAAATTACATTAGCTTCATTTAGTGGATAAATGAAACTAATCATTTCACATTAAAAAATCCTTTTTCACTACTAAAAAGAAATATATCCTCATATTTAGGGTTGTCTTATTTCATTGTTCTATCTATTCTGATAAAATTTCTGCATATTTATTTGAATGTAACTTCACAATTTAATATCTAGTTAGTGTACATTTCCCTTCAATTCCTTCCTTTTTAATATTTTTTGCTATTCATGTGCATCTATTCCTACAGATAAATTTTACAAGTTACAAAAATAAACCCATTTGCACCTCAATTTGCAACTCCATTAAATGTGTAGATTAATTTTGAGAATTGCTATCTTTACAATAAGTATAGGGTATTCAGGCAGAGAAACAGTAAGAAACACAACTATGTGACTAAAGAAAAATATTCCTGTAGAATTTGTAGAAGCAGAGACACAGATTACCCTGGATCACTAGGTTGTAGTCAAATTGCATTTAGATTATCTTGGAAGCAGTACAAAGAATTTTTAAGGAAAATTAATCTCACAAACACGCATGTCCTAGTGAAACTGGAGAAGTACAGGAGGCCAGATACTGATGGGGGCTCCTGGAATAGTTTGGAGGCAAAAGAAATAAAATATTACAGAAGTCAGGACCTGGTGCCTTTTCAGGCATGGGGGACAAGAGAGAGGAGATTCTTATGATGGTACTGTGGTGTCAGGATCAACAGACAGGGAGAAGCTGCTGCCAGAAACAGAGAGAAGGAAGTCAGGAAGTAACTCCCAAAAGGCAAGAGAGACAGCCAGCTCAGGTTTAAACAGGCTAAGATGAAGACATGGCATGACTTCTAAGTGGAAATGTTCAGAAGGAGGTTGTAGGTTTGGGGCTTTCTGAGGGGCAGGAGTACAGCAAACACAGAACTTGGCACACAGGGGACCCTCAGTAACTGGGGCGTTGGACTAAGTGGTAGGTTCAGTGGGTGTCAGAGCTGAAAACCATGTTGCAGAAGAACAAAGACTCAAGAAGTATGCTTTAAACCTTGTTGAATACTACATTTACAGGACAGAAAGAAAACTAGAGTCAGAGAAAGAAACAAATAAAAAATAAAGTCATGACTTGAATTTTTATACAGTTGGCAAGAAAGAACACGAATTTAAATAGTGTTGTCACAGGGAGGGAAAGGCTGGTCATTGGAACATGTAGAGTGCCCACCCGAGTTTGTAGCGAGCCCATGGCCTTGTGGTTTATCAGTGTTGTAACAGGCTGTGTGCATGGAATTAGGTACGCAGAATGTGGTGAACAATTTAAGGGATTTTCAAGGGTAATTTTGGTTCTACATCATTTTCACCCCCCAGCAGGGACTTCTAGACTCTAATCCTTTCATGAGGTATGACTTCACACTAACTTGGTCTTTTCACATGGTTTTTATCATGTCATGTTATTACACTCAAATTGCTGCAAGCCCCTTATCTGAGCCAAAGCCAATAAATTCTCTAGGAAGAAATCTAGGGGAAAATGTCTAGGTAGAAATCTCATATGGATGGCATAGCTACAAAGGATGCTACTGGGCTCACACTCAGATCTGTGGCCCCCAGTCCTTTGTATGACTACTAAACGGAGACTAGTAAAGTGGCTAAAAGAATGGACTCGAGTCAAACTCTCTGTGTTCAGATTTTATCTCTACCACCTTCCATCTGTGTGACTTGGGCAAGATACTTAATCTCATGAACTTCAGCAGTCCCATCTGCAAAATGGGGCTAAGCATAGTTCCTATCCCATGGGATCATACTCAAGTAATTGTTAAATGAGTCTGATATATGTGAAGAGTTTAGAACTGTGCCTGGTCACTTGTAAATTCTCATTAAATATTAGCTATTAGGTTGGCGCAAAAATAGTTGCAGGTTTTGCCATTTAAAGTAATGGCAAAAAAAAACTACAATTACTTTTGTATCCACCGATATTAATTAGTATCTATATACTTTTCCAGCTAACAAAGTAGTTAAATAATTTATCCAAATATATACAGCTAGTAAGTGGCTGAACCTAGACTCATAAATATCTTGATGAGTTCAATATTTTTTCTACTACTTTATACTTGTTCAATCATGTGTATACTCAAAGTAATGAGCTATGTCCAATTTGGGCAACAATATAGTTTGACAAAAAAAAAATGTGCTTAATTCAAATTAATTTACTTTCATTTTTGGGGAGTGTTTGGTAGAGCATGTTTGATATACTTACATGCACACAAATAAATATATTATGTATGACACATACCATTGATCATACCACTAACGATTGTTCTAGAATCCTTTGAAAGAGTGAAAAGTCACTGCAACCAGACTAGTGGTGACACAGGCCCTCTTGCTTTGAGGAACCCTGTCACCACACACTTCTGAGTTTGAAAAATGAAATCAGTAACAAGGTCCATGTATTGGGAGCCTGTGGGTGGTATGCTATAGTATGATAAGATCTTTGTAGATATTATCACTAAAATAAGTCTCAGCATTTCTATTATATAGATGAGCAAACAGGGCTTAGAGAGGTTACATAACTTGTCTAAGGAATGGAATAAGTACCCAAACCCAGGTCTGCCTAATACCAAAGCCCTTATTCTCCCTAACCTCAACCGTGTGGCTCCAATCAAAGTCAATGGGAATTAAAGAAGAATTAAAATGGTTGGATGTATACATGATGAACCACTATGAAAGCCACTGTTGCGAACTTTAACAGGTGGAGAGTCACTAGCTCAACATTGGTTAAGAGAAGGCTTTTACCATGATTATGTTTTTCTCTTATTTTTCATGTTGTTCCAAAACAAAAGAACAAAGGGTCAGTCCAAGTTCATGGCAGGTAAATTTAGAAAAAGAAAAAAAAAGAAAATTGTTTTGCCCCCAGCATGGAGCCCAACTATAGAATTTCATATCACAAAACACTGCAGAGTCAAATATCAGGGCTGCAGTTTTTAAAGGCATTTTGGTTAATTTAATGATCAGCAATAATGCTAGCTGTTGACTGGGCTAAGATTAGAGTAACCAAATCCCATGCCTCAGGGCTTCAGCTAACTTCCACGGAGGCCAGAGAGGAGAGCTTTCTTTCTCTCCTGCTTTCACCATCTGCCACATAACCTTCTGGACGGAGGTCCTGCATGTCCTTCCACTGTCCCATGAGGCTCTAGGTCTCCAGCACGACCAGCATGTCACTGACAACTCATCTGACCAAAGCAGCAAATGTCAGTCCCCACAGAAAAAGCTAATCCAGTCACTGAAGGGTTATCCAGTCCAATCCCCCACCACAAAGTGAAAACAGAGCAGGGTCTTTGTTTATTGATTTGCCTAGGACCCTCTGAATGGCAAAGGAAGAAAAAAATAACCCAGCGCAAAATAAATGTTCGATTTTTTTATGTAAACAAGATCAAGACCAACTTGGCTGTACAAAGCAATTCTTTGCATGTAAAGCAAAAAATAGCTCCCCTGAGGAGGAAGGAACCCAAGCCCCACTCCACTCCCCCTCCTCTCCACCCTTCCCCCAGCCATTTTCAGTAACCACTGCTTTTCTGCCAATGAATGTCTTATTCAGGGTCCCTGTGCGGGAGTCACTGCAGGCAATGAGTTCACCCCCACCCCACCTTTCTATCCAAAATGTTTTCTGATCAAGATAAAGGATATGGAGCCTAGGCTGAAAGTCAGTATTATTGCCAATTATCTCCGTAAGAAAGAAAAACTTTTATCCAAAAATCTCAGTCTCCTGTTTCTTTCTGTGGGGCTCTGACCAGACCCAAACTGCTTTTATGTGGGTTTAGAAGTGGACTAAGGGGAGGATTTTTTTTAAAAACCCAAATTCTTTTTGTCAAATACCCAGATGGTGGATGGCAATTTGGATGCAAGTCCTTTAAACAAGGGTCTCAAAAACTTACTCCACCTTTTGGGACCAAGGAAATTAATCCTAAATTCTTGTTTAATCCTTATTTATGCCAAACTCTTAGTGACTTCAGTGTAACATCTGCCAATTTAGATCACATGACTCTGCCTCATTAGCCAGGATATCTATGGATAGGAACATTTTAAGGAAAACAAGAACCTAAACGAACCTTCACCCCAAACTCAAAGCCAACACAAACGAAAACGCTCACATTTTAGATCTGATTTCCTGTGGAAAACGAGGCTACTTTCACTTTCATACAGGTCTCATTTTCTTAGTGCATTCAAAATGAAGCCTGAATAAATCTCTCTGGAAAAACTCATTCCCTTAGAGTCCAGTGACACAGAGCGAACTGGGCCTTGGGTATTTGGGGGACAGGATATGTATGATACCCTTCTAAAACTCCCTGTAGGGAAGTTTTGATTGATGTTCCCACATTTATTGGGGTACTCAGGGAACGCAAAGAAAGTAGAAAAAGGGATCCTTACACTTTACTTACTGATGCTTCTCTGACTGAGAACCCAAATCCTGGCCTGTAGGCCCTGAGAACATAATGCCAACTGATTAATCACACAGATGTAAGAATGTTCTTCCTGGATTTACTCAATGAGCCAGTGACCTATCCTCCATGAGAACACTGGGAGCACCCATAAGAATTCAGTGGAACCCATGGTGGTATTGGCACTGTCTTTCCTTCCTGATTGCTCATGGTTTCATCCCTTGATAAGGAACACCCCAGGAACTGAGTGGCCTGGACATACAGGATGGAAGGGGACAGAGGCGCATTCTCTCCTAATTAGCCCTCCCTTTCCTCAGCTTTCCTGGTGCTCAGGAAAGAGGCAGGTGTAAGGAACACAGGAGTTAGTCTTGTAGGTTCACACGAAAATTCCTGGTACTCCAGCCTTTAGTAAACTCATGGCACCTCAACTCTTCTATCTAGTGATGAGATTCATGTAATAAAATGAGTGATACAAGAAAACCAACAGAAATGTGTGTTGTTTACCTACTTGTTCACATAGGATATATTTATAGTCCACCTCATTCTACAAAGGATCTGAGGTGGAACGACTGCTCAATCTCAAAGGCTCAATGAAACTCTTCCAGAGGGTTATTATCTTGACTCAAAGTAGAGGTTGCAAAAAACAAAGGACAAAATCAGGAAATCAATCAACACCAACATGCCAACAAGCTCCACTAGTTACAGGTCCCCGGATGGAAAATGCTCTGGTGGAATAAAAGTATTCTGTTTTGGTATTCCTGTCCTAGAACAAACTGTATCTACCACAGACCAGTGCTCCTTTTGATTCACTGTGATGTCTGACTTAACCACAGGGAGCAAAATATCTGCAAGGCCAAGTACATTCAAGTTTCACCAAAGGAAAATGAGCTATGGTACACTGGGCATGGGAAGAGGGAATTACTATCAAGGGACATATAATGTCTATCAATTTACTACCAAGAAAGCTACAAGTCCCTAAAATAATTCTTAGGATACAGGGCAATTCTTAGAAAAAGTCTGAATTTTAGACTCTTTAAAAATAGGCTATTTTTAGAGCAGTTTTAGATTTATAACAAAATTGAGCAGAATGTAGAGAAAGTTTCTATATATCCCTTTCCCCTACAGATGCACAGCCGCCACAAAATTGTACATCTGTTCAAAATGATGAACCTACATTGACACACCATCACCCAAAGTCCATAGTTTACATTATGGTTTACTTCTAGTGCTGTATGTGTTATGGGTTTTGACAAGTGTGTAATGACATATATCTATCATTGTAGTATCATACAGAAAGTTTCACTGCTCTAAAAAATCTTCTGTGCACTGACTATTCATTCCTTTCTTCCCCTGACCCCTGGCAACTATTGATCTTTTCATTATCTCCACAGTTTTGCCTTTTTCAAAATATCATATAGTTGGAACCATATGGCCTTTTCAGAATAGCTTCTCTCACTTAGTAATATGCATTTAAGTTTCCCCATATATTTCCCTGGCTTGATAGTTCATTTCAGAGCTGAATAACATTCCATTGTCTAGATGTATCACAGTTTGGTTATCCATTCATCTACTGTATTAGTCCGTTTTCACACTGCTGTAAAGAAATACCCAAGACTGGGTAATTTATAATGGAAAGAGGTTTAATTGACTCACAGTTCCACATGGCTAGGGAGGCCTCAGGAAATTACAATCACGGCGGAAGGGGAAGCAAACACGTCCTTCTTCACATGGCAGCAGGAGAAAGAAGAGTAGCGAAGGGGGAAAATCCCCTTATAAAACCATCATATCTAGTGAAAACTCCCTCTCATGAGAACAGCATGGGGGAAACCACCTCCATGATCCAATCACCTCCCACCAGGTATCCCCCTAGACATGTGGGGATTATGGGGACTACAATTCAACATGAGATTTGGGTGGGGACAGAAAGCCTAACCATATCACCTACTAAAGGATATCTTTGTTATTTCCAAGTTTTCGCAATTATGAATAAAGCTGCTATAGACAACCATGTGCAAGTTATTGTGTCAACGTAAGTTTTTAATTCATTTGGGTTAACAGCAAGGATCATATGGTAAGAGCATGTTCTGTTTAGCAAGAAACTGCCAAATTTTTACCATAGTGGCTGTACCATTTTGCATTCCCACCAGCAATAAATGAGACCTCCTGTTGCTCCACATCCTTGCCAGCATTTGGTGTTTCAAGCATTTGGTATTTTTGCCATCCTTATAAGTGTACAGTGGTATCTCATTGTTGTCTGGAGACTTTTTAAGCATTCATTACATTTCTTAATTACAAAGCCATCCACTAATGCAAACTGAGTTAGCCAAAGGAAGTTGATATTTAATGAGATAGATACCCCCAAGCCCAGGAACAGCACTAGATATTCCTTATTCCTATTTTACAGACAAGAAAACAGAGCTTCAAATATGTTGGTTCATTTTCCAGGTCACACAGGTCAGGAGGTGAGGCCTGGATTTGTACTCAGGTCTATCTTTCTCCAAAGGCCATGCTTCTCCCACCATATTAATCAAAGCAGAAGGGAAGTGAGCTTACTTATGAGTGGCCACATGGGGCAGGCCAGGCTTTGTGAGTTTACAACCTTGAATACGTTCTCTTATTTAACCCTCGTAGTAAAGCTAACTGTGACATTATTGTCCCTATCTAAAATGAATGAGAACGATGGAGCTCAGAAAGGTTAGATTCTTCCTGGGTTAGGAATTGACCATTTGGTTGTTAGACCATGAGGGAGGATAGAACATGGGGGCTTGGTGGAGGGACTGGGGTGCTGAGATTGGGGGATGAAGACCCTCAGGAGGTCCATGGAAGAGATGACTTATAAACTAGTCTGGGAGAATTTTTACATGTTGACAATCTGTGTGACCGCATCAGCCAATGCCAGCTCTGAGGGGCCCTGACACAATTTGCTGATGAATTAGACGTGGCGGGGTGGTGGGCAAAAAAGAGAGGAATAATGTATAACATAGGCTTTGGCTTTAGCAACTGGGTAGACAGTGATGCCATTTCTTGAGACAAGAAAGACTGCAAGAGATGTGCTTTGAGGGATAAAATCAGAGTTCCAAAGCTATTCCATTAGTTAACAGTAGAGTACTGTTTATGCTCAGATTTCAGCACTAAGTCAGAGAGAAAAGTTTGCAAAGAAGAATAAGGCATTATTCCTGCTCAGCTTTAATGCAGCAGTCATGATCTTAATAAGCCATAATACAAGGCAGAACAAGAGAGGTGGCTAGAGAGAAGAACTTGAAGGCTGTTCTAAATCCTTAGTTTTCTGTATACTCATTGGCCAATTAAGCAACCACACAAATCAAGGCTTCACTATAAACCTTAAAATTGAAATCTCGACTTCGAGTCCAGGCCTAAGATATTGTAGAGGAGAGAATACAGTAAGAGCTCCAGAGAGGACAGCCTTCCATACTTGAGCATCTTGTTTGCTTGGCATGGCCTCAAATTGCATGGCCTCAAATTAGCTGGGTGTAGTGGCACATGCCTGTAATCCCAGCTACTCGAGAGGCTGAGGCAGTAGAATCGCTTGAACCTGGGAGGAGGAGGTTGTGATGAGCCGAGATTGTGCCACTGCAATACAGCCTGGGCAACAAGAGCGAAACTCCATCTCAAAAAGAAAAGAAAAAAGAAAAGAAAAGATGGTCTTTACAGAGAATTTGATTATTTATTTAATCAGGGACAGGGAATAGCCTTGAAGATACTTAGTGGAAAGCACTTTTTAATGATGACAATTGTGACTCTACTACATGGCCAGTGCAGTAAAAGATGCTCTCTCTGCTAATTCACATTACAACCCCACAGGCAGAGTAAGACTGTACCCTTACTTTAGATATGAAGAGACTGGGTTAAGGAACTTGCCAGAGATCTTACAGCAAGTAGAAGAGCCAAGATGTGAGCATGAGTGCCAAGCTGCTCAACCCCCACATCCAGCCACGTTTCTACTGCCCCACACTGCAGAAGGCAGATTATGCTTTTCCTCAAGGATAAAGATCACTTACCCTCCAGTGACCTCCTCTGTGAAGAGAAGGCTGCTTTAGGTGATCTCTGAGGACCCCGTGAACTCTAGCACTGCCAAATCTTATTGTGATTTTTAAGCCAAGATGGGGACGGTTTCACAACACAGCATAGGAGGAGAAACCTGCCTTTATAGCTCCTCCTTCCATATAACACTGAATTTACTGCCTTGATTTTCCCATTTCAAAAAATGGATCTGAACCAAGCACACCACTTATTTCTCTCCAAATACGTATCATGTTGTTGACAGATACATATTTATAACACATTTTAAAATAAAGATAAATAATAATGCCATGAGAAAAAGCAGGGGGTAAACAATGTTGCCAAATTTAATAAGGGTTTCACTTTTTTTTTTTTTTTTTCTTGAGATGGAGTTTCACTCTTGTCTCCCAGGCTGGAGTGCAATGGCACAATCTTGGCTCACTGCAACCTCTGCTTCCTGGGTTCAAGCAATCCTCCTCCCTCAGCCTCCTGAGTAGCTGGGATTACAGGTGTGCACCACCACACCCAGCAAATTTTTGTCTCTTTGGTAGAGATGGGGTTTCAC
Organism: Theropithecus gelada; assembly: GCF_003255815.1. NCBI lineage: Eukaryota > Metazoa > Chordata > Mammalia > Primates > Cercopithecidae > Theropithecus > Theropithecus gelada. Next base: position 79,021,309 of record NC_037670.1, read on the forward strand.
CATGTTGGCTAGGCTGGTCATGAACTCCTGACCTCAGGTGATCCACCCGCTGGCTTGAGCCACTGCGCCCAGTTGGGGTTTCACTTTTCTTTTAAAGGATTATTTTTAAAAGGCTGGTCCCTATGTACTAAGCAGAGAAATGTCATCTGAGTCAAGGGATGAGAAATGGGTTCTCCAAAAGCCATACACTGTCGGCTCAAGGGCAGCCCCATGTCTCACAGCCTCACAAGCTGTGACTTCCCACCTTTGAAGTATGGAAGCTAAGGTCTCACTGGATCCCCATAGGCAGAGTGGTGCCAGGAGTGTTCATAATGACAACTGAAATTCAATGTAGATCGACCATTTTATCTGTGCCAGGCAGCATGAAAAACTTTAGGAGGATGGCTAAGATATAATTCTTGCCTAAGAGCTCGTGGTTTTGTCTGGTGATCTTTGACTCTGTTTCCATGGCAACACACTTGACTAATGACTTTCATATCCCTGGCACGGTAGCATCAAGTGCTCAGTTACACCTAATTCGCATTCTGGAGCTGTATCTCCACCACCTTCTCTCTCGCTGACTCTAGCTCTCTCTTGTCTTTGTTTTCTTGCTTTCTTTCTCATTTGTCTAATATTTAAATACGAAAAACAAAGCCAGCATATCTCACTCACAGTAAGAGTGACCTAGCAATGATCTTAGTTTCCCTTAATTTGTAATAAAGAAGAAATGTGTTTGAAAATGTTCATACTGTATTACTAGTAGCCAGTGACCTGCAACCACCTCCTATTGTCTTGACACGCCAGTGTGTGGAGCATCACAGGAGGCTGAGAATCACTGGTCTTGTGGGAACTGAGCCTGAAGTTCAGGCTGCCGCCTCCTGCCGGGCAGGTTGTGCACCGCATGACTCCAGAGGGCGCCACTCACACAGTCTATGATGGGGGACAGGAGCCCCCACCCCAGAGTTGTGTATTCAGATAGTCTTATCCAAGTTGGACTTTAGGCCCAGCTTAACAACTTCCTACACACCCGCTTTGACCAGACTAAGCTTCCATATCACAGCATTCCATCTGGTCAAACTACATGGACTCTTTTCTGCAAGGGAATTTTTAACCTGACTTCTGACTTCGTAGGGAAGAAGAGAAAAGCAGGAAGGTTGGTTTTACAATAATCAGCTTTTAAGACGACTTGGTTTCTCATGAATCTGGGATCTTTAATGTGGAGGAAAATTCAGCTCCAGAGAGAGGAGAACGAATGGTGAGAAGCAGGTCTCCACCCTCTTGCTTTTTGTTGTCAAACAGGTCCCCAAAACCTAAGACCAATCACATGGGGATGACCCTATGCCAGTGCATCTGCAGATGTTGGAGCCATGGGGACCCTGAAGTGTAGGCAGTGCCAGAAGCCCATTCCAGGAACAGGAAGTAGTTGCATCCCTGCTCTAGTGACAGTGGGTGATGTGAACAATAGCTGGCTCCAACAGGCTGAGAAGGATGAGGGATATCTTGACTTTGTCAGGGGCTCTCCTATCCATGAAGCCTCCTTTCCTGATAATGTGTTAGAGGGTTTATCAATGGAGTACATCAGGCTGTCCTGTGAGAATGCCTCCCATTCCCCCCATAAATGAGCCCAGATGTTTGGGCCATCTCTTTGACATAGCTTCATTGGAGTTTCCATACAGAAAAAGGCTGCTTCCTGGCTGAGGAAACTTCCCAGCTGTCATGGTTGCTTCCATGTTCCCGACAAGCTGCTCCAAAAGTTATTTCAAGATGGAAGGAGCAGAAAGATGGATTAGCTCTGTCAATGGGGAGTCCTGAAATCCTGCCATTCACTGAGCAAAGAAGCGTGTGCCTGCCATGGGTGGCTGATAAGGGAAGTGGACACAAGATAAACTTCAGCCCAGCCAGCTGACAAAGCTCAAATGCGGTTCGAAAGAAAACAGCGACTCCTGGGCCTCTGGTTTTTCAAAGCAAAGACTGTGTGCTTTATTCGATTACCAGGTTGTTACCATCAGCAGAAAGCTTACAATTCTGAGTTGCTGCTGCCTTCTGCAGAGAAGCAGGACCAAAAAGTGTATCTTATAAGACAGCTTACTTGTAAGGAACCAGAAGCACAAGTTGCCACAAGAAATGGTCAGTCATCTCCTATGCCCCACGTCTCTGCCCTTCACCCCAAACCATAAACTTTTGTTCATTTTAAAGAGCAGAGCAGGGTTTTTACATAATGGACTTCCTAATGCATATCTCAGAATTGGGTAACTGCTAATGCTTACTGGAGAGTTCAGTGTGTGCTTAATAAGAACAGTAAGAGCTTCACATGCATTACCTCATTGAATCTTCACAACACGCTGCTGTAATAACACAGCATTTGCAGATGAGGAAGCCAAGATGCAGCGAGGTGAGGTGCTTTGCCTAAGGTCACACAGCAGACAGGTGGTAGCTCTGGGAAAATGCTACCAGGCTGATCCTCTTCTGTTAAGTGCACTCCTTCTCTTGCCTTTTCTTACCAAAAAAAAAAATGTCGTATTTACAGCTTGCAAAGGCTTTAGAATCTCTTGCCTGCATCACAGATTTGGAGAAGCACAACTTGCATGTGCTTCCATGTAATAAAATAATAACCAGACACTAATAATGACCATGATTCCTTTCAGAAATCCCTGTGTCTGTGTTTGTCCCTTTTGGAAGCATTGTCCAGTTTGCTTGTTCCTATCTTATCTTGGTTAATTGAGCCAGATTTTACTTTTTCCTGGCTCCTTGAAGCTCTCCCCGCTAGATAAGCCTCAAGGGTTCTCTCTCCTTGCCATTAGTCACAATTTCCTAATGTTGAGCTTCTGCCAGGAAGACAGAGGAGGCAGCTCCAAACGCAAATGATTAGTTTGTGTGTGGGACTTTGGCAAAGTGTTGGTCACTTACAAAGGCTACGCACAATTGGCTCAAGGACAGTTCCATGTCATTTTCCATCACACTGGAAAAAAAAAGTCTCCATTAAAGTTGCTTCAAAACAGCCAGTTCCTTAACTTCTGTGGTGATAACTGGGCAGACATCTGAAGCCAGTCTACTGGATCTCCACAGACTTCTGGCCCATCCAGGAGCTTGCCCTATCAAGGCAATGCACGCAGCTGTTTCCTAAAAAGAACTGAGGGTCCATTAGGAAAAGTCAGCCAACCATACCGAGATTTGGCCAATGAAACACGTTAATCTTATGGCATTTCTTTAGCAAATATTCTCCACCTTGCAATGCAAGGTCCGGAACCAGAATACAAAACTGCACGGAAAACTGAATGAAAACTGTTATTGAAGACAGCAGTTTTGAATTATTTAAGTATGTTTCTCAAGTGACCATTATTTTTAACAGCCCATAGAAACACAACATTTTTGTTAATGGCTTTCTCCTTATCTCTGTAATAATAAATACCTTATTTCTGTATGCGTTCATTCAATAAGTACATCATTGAACCCTTACCATGCACTTGCAAGACAATAGGGACACTGAACCCATTGAGGAGTCCACTGAGAGTGACACACAGTGTATCAGGAAAGACTGGCTAGAGTGTGCTACAGTAACAAACAATACCACCATCTCCTTGGCAAAAATTAGCGAAGGTTCTTGCTCATGCTACCCATGCACTGTGGATTGGGAGGGGCCTAGGCTGATGGAGCAGGGGCCATCTTTAACATTGCTCGTCACCATGCTAGAAGAAAAAAAATCTCTCATGAGTCTTGTATAGGCAATTAAATGTGCCATCCTGGAAATGACACTCATCTCTTTTGCTCTCAATTTGTTGCCCAGTACTGGTTTTTGGCCCCATCCAACCGCAAGAAGCTCAGAAAGAGCAATTCTACCTTACAATTAGATCGGGAAGATGCATCGACATTTGAAGAACAGCCCTAGTGAATACCACACACACATTAGTTGGTAATCATGATACAATGTGAAAAGTGCTCTCATAGAAAGATGGGAAAAAGAGGGAGCAATAAACTAACAAACCTCATGGACGTATTACAAAAGGCACCCAGAGGCGGTGGTATTGAGTTTACTCCTGGTGGACAAAAAGGTGTTTTTCTGAAAATGCATATGGGCATTCTAAGAGAAAGAGTGTTGCAAAGGCAGGGAACATGAAAACACCTTTCATCTGAAGGCAGTGGAAGGAAACCCAGGGTGGCCAAAGCACCGAATGTGAGAGGAGCAGAGAAAAGAGGGGCCCGTTGTGAAAGGCATTTGTCTTCTCAAAGAGTTCCAGTTCATCCTATAGACAACACAGAGATAACATAAATTATCCTACAGGGGACAGTCACACAGAGGGGCCCCAGGAATATGTTTATTTGTTTTTCAGGAAGATAACACAGAAGACACATGGACGAGGAACTAGAAGAGAGAGGAAGGCCAGTAAGAAGCCATGGCTGTCATGGAGGTAAAGATAGTGAGGCCAGAGCCAGATGCTGCCAGGGGATCTGAGATGTGAGCGGCATATCTGAGGAAGAACTGATAAAACTCCAATGTGGAATCTGGTGACAAGGGAAACCTTCAAGACCACTGCAAGGCTGCTAGCTTTAGAAATGAGGTAAATGCTGAACACCATCACCATTCCCCCAGGCAAGGATTCCGCTGGAGGATGCAGAGGTTTGAGGCAGGAGGATCATGAACTTAGGTTTCTACAGGTTGAATTTGCGGTGCCCCTGGAGATTCAGGTGGAGCTGTCCCTGGGAATGCAGGACCCAGGAGTCTAAGTTCCTAAGGCAATATAATTCGGGGATTGATGTAATTTGGGATTAACGTATATAGTTGGCAGTTGAGCCCTAGTCCTAATGACAGTACCTCTTGGAGAAAACTGAAGGGACAGATGAAAACACATAGAAACATTCTGAAGTGTAACTTGGTTAGTCACCACCTTTACAAAACTAAATATAAGAAGCTCAGGGCAAATAATTTGGGACTATCTCATCCGTTCAAATGCCCAGAGAAAATAACTTCTAAAATTTCCATTAACATCTACCCCCATCAGAGCAAAAATTTATACATCTGCTTCTCCTAAATTATCAGCGTTTCCACAGGCAACATTGTGGAAAGTTGATAATTAGAAGAAGCAGATGTATAAATTTCAGTCAGAACTGATTTCTTGTTTAACCTGAGGAAAGAATTTTGAAACTGAACTTCTAATGACAATTATAAGTAATCAATGCTATTTTTAAGGGACTAATCAAGTTTTCAGGATTTCAGCAAATTTGGGTGGCCATCCATAGGAATTTTCATTAAGCTAGAGTTTGTTCTTTAAATTTTTAATTAAATTGGCCTAAGTCAGCAATCAAGGTTTCCATGTTACTATGTAATGTATAGGGTAGCAAGTACAAGAGGCTCCCACCAGCTCCAAAAAAGATCATTCAGAAGGCTGGAGGGAGAAATCTGAACTCTCATTGTCAGCGATCCAAGAGATAAACAGAGCATTATAAGTCGTTCTGAAGCAACGGGATCAGGGTTTTTAAATAAATCATATTAATATGTGAATAAGACAAGCATTATTCTCTCTCTCAAAATTTAATAGAGCTTTTGTTTTTGCCAAGTAGGAAGGTGACTCTTGGGCTGTGCAGCTGGGGAATACGTCACAGGCTTTCTGGTCTTGCCTCTCACATGCACCCACTTTCTAAGTTGCTAACCCTGACTCCCCGGGTCAGTCCACTTCTGCCAGGCAAACACAGACAGTTTCTGGTTGCAAGATATCCCCCAAGGCAGGAAAAACAAAACAAAACAAAACAAAAAAACAATTTCTTCTGGGATGCAGACAATCCAGGAATCGGTATAATCCACCAACCTTTCTAGGAAGTAATAGCGCAAAGAATAAACAGGTTAGATTCTAGAGGCTGTTTCAAAGTTTGATGGGTTTTTTTTTCCTAAGCCTGAGGCACTGAGAAGGGTTCGAGCTTGTATTCTCCAGAAGCAAGTTGAGTCTGTCTTTTTGCATTTCAAAAACTAGACATACTTTTCTCTTCTTTGCTAATCTATGTTCTGAAAAGAAGTGGCTTTCAAACTTTTGGCAACTGACCCACGTTAAGAAATACATACATATTTCATTGACGCAGAAGTTTCTGCAACAATATTTGATTTTGCAGCATGAAACGTGGCCTGATATGTTCTAGTCTGTTCTATTTCATTTTAAAATGTCTGCTGGGTCATAAATGATTCATGACTCCCTAATTGATTTTGCCCCACAGTTTGATAAATACTGTGATCTAATATCTCTTCCCAAAACATACATTTAAACCTAGATTGGGCCAGGCGCGGTGGCTCATGCCAGTAATCCCAGCACTTTGGGATGCCAAGGTGGGTAGATCACCTGAGGTCGGGAGTTCAAGACCAGCCTGCCCAACATGGCCAAACCCCATCTCAACTAAAAATACAAAAATTAGCCAGGCATGGTGGCTCGTGCCTGTAATCCCAGCTACTAGTGGGCTGAGGCAGGAGGACCACTTGAACCTGGAAGGTGGAGATTGCAGTGAACTGAGATTGTGCCACTGCTGTCCAGCCTGGGCTACAGAGCGAGACTCCCTCTCAAACAAACAAACAAAACAAACAAACAAAAAACCTACCTTGAAAAAAGCAAATAACGGTGGTAATGCTTGATGCTCTTGATGTGCTCTATACTATTGACTCTGGGTCATCAGTTCAGAACTGATCGTTTCCTCCCTCCCACTGATGTTGAGTAGATTCCGATATGCCTCAACTCCGTGGAGCCATCTGTTGCTTTTGACCAAACTTTTATCACCAGCATGTTTGCCATATTTGGCCTTTACATTCTCTAACAAACCCCCTCTGGTGACTTGAGGTTACAAGGCATTTGGCTTTGCTAATTCTAGACCAGCACACTATCCAATAGAACTCTTAATAATAGATTTTTTTTTTTTTGAGACAGAGTCTTGCTCTGTTGCCCAAGTTGGAGTGCAATGGTGCGATTTTGGCTCACTGAAACCTCAGCCTCCCAGGTTCAAGCAATTCTCTTGCTTCAGTCTCCCGAGTAGCTGGGATTACAGGCACATGCCACCACACTGAGCTAATACTTTGTATTTTTAGTAGAGATGGGGTTTCACCATGTTAGCCAGGATGGTCTCAATCTCCTGACCTCATGATCCACCCACCTCTGCCTCCCAAAGTGCTGGGATTACAGGCGTGAGCCACTGTGCCCAGCCAATAATAGAACTCTTGATAAGCATAATACCTGATACTTTTTCGATCCTCACCCTTCTCCCTCCCTCCAACCTCAAGTAGACCCTCACATCTATTGTTCCCTTCTTTGTGTCCATATGTACTCAATGTTTAGCTCCTGCTTTTATATGAGAGCATGTGGTATTTGATTTTCTGTTCCTATGTTAGCTTACTTAGGATAATGGCCTCCAACTCCATTCATGTTGCTGCAAAGGATATGCTCTCATTCTTCTTTATGGCTACATAGTATTCCATGGTGTATATGTACCACATTTTCCTTATCCATTCTACCATTGAAGGGCATTTAAGCTGATTCCATGTCTTTGCTATTATGAATAGTGTTGCAATAAATATAATTTTTCATAATGGAAATGTTTGATATCTACACTGTCCAATATGGTGGCCACTAGCTACAAGTAGCTAATGAGCACTTGAAATGTGACTAGTGGGACCAAGGAAGTGAATTTTAAATTGTATTTAATTTTCATTACTTAAACTTAAATAACTACATGTTGTTAGTAGTTCTTATATTGAACAGTGAGCTTCTAAACAAATCCTTAAAATATTGTCTCCTTTCCTCAGTATACACCTCCCCTCTTATTACTTGTGATTAATTGTACTGGCATTACATTGACATGGCACTCCTCACACTTGGTGTGGTTCATCCTTTAAAACCATGTCTAGCAGCAAAGATTCAATCTATGTACACAACACTCTCCATTTTCCTGCTCTTTTCATTTTTCAAAGGAGTTTTTCTTTGTTTTATTTTCATCATGACTTCATCTTCCCAGGCCTTTCAATATCCTCTCAATGTCCACTTTTTTTTTGATGATTTGATGCTTTTATCTTAATTTAAAAAAGGCTAAAAATGAATCACAGATTCAGTAAGCATGCTATAGACTACTTGTAAAAAAGAGATGGTTGAGACTGAAGTAATCAATCCCAAACGCCATTTGTCGGTGGTGAGTGAAGTGGATTTATTAAAACTTTAGCTCCGGACTGTAGCTTGTTTGCATCTTACAAACTGGAAATGTGTATATTTTATATCTGAAATTAGAGAGTATATAATAGAGGAACTTCTCTACTCGAACAGAGTAATAAGCTAAGGAATTAATAAGTTGAGGAATAAGAAAAATTGTTAAGAAAGATACCTTCACCCTCTAGAGAGCTTTAGATTGACAGGGATAGACAAACTCAGGTAGAAGTAACTTCACTGTGAGGCAGACTCGCTATGAGATAAAACTGTCAGAGAGGTACACTCTTATTCAAGACAGTTTCAGAGAAGAAAAGCTCTGAGTTGTGAATGATGTGAGTATACAGGGCTTTGTAGAAGAGGCTAGGTCTTATAGATTAGCACGTATAATTATTTAAGGGTTAGGAAGAGCATTACAGGCTGGAAACTATACTTAAGGGAGATTTATAGAACATGAATGTGTGGCATGTTCAAATAAAGCTAAGTTTCTAGGGTCTCAATGTCCCTTGTGTCTAATTGGACCTGCATTTTAAGAAGATGTATTCCTCAACAAATATTTACTTTGGATGGTAAGATCAATAAAATAGTTTAGAGCAGAGAGATCAGCTTCTGGATTGATAAAATCCAGTTGAGAGATAACAATGATCTAAAAGAGGAGGTGGCAAACTGTGGCCCTGAATCAGACTGGAAGAGTGTTTTTATAAATAAAGGTTTATTGGAACACCGACATGCCTATGCACTTAACTATTGCCTATGGCTGTTTTCATGCTATACAGATGGAGTTGAATAGATGCAACAAAGGGAGTGTGACTCACAAAGCCTAAAATATTTACTATCTAGCCCTTTCAAGAAAAAGTTTGTTGGCTGGGCAGAGTGGGCTCACACCAGTAGTCCCAATTCTTTGGAAGCCCAAGGCAGGAGGATTGCTTGAGGCTAGGAGTTTGAGATCAGACTGGGCAACACAGCAAGACCCTGTCTCTAAAAATAAATTTTTTTAATTAAAATTTTTTAAAAAGAAAAAGAATGTTTGCTGACCTCTGGTCTCAACTGGAGCAATGGGAGTAGAAAGGGTGGAATACATATCAGGGAAACAGTGGCAGTGAAAGCCACATGATTCAGAGGCAGATAACATCATAGGATTGCTTTATAAGGAAGGTTGATGTCAAGATATCTCTAGGGTCTCTAGCCTGGAAAACAATTCCGTTAACCGAAATGGGGACAAGGAGAAGACAGGCTAGGAAAACAGGTAAAAGGTTACATGTTAGACATGTTGTGTTAGGCCCCTGTGGTACACTAACATGAAGATAAATGTGTCCAACACTACAGCAAACAAGAGAGGGCACAACTGAAGATGCAGGCTCATGGCTGTATGCCTAGAGTTGAGAGATGATAAGAGAGGAGAGGAGAAAACAGGAACAGGCCAGAAACATGGAAGAAACATCTCCATAAGCAGCTGACAGAGAAAAGGAAACCAGTGAAGAATTCAACAGACAGGCAGGAGGAAGACTATGGCATCATGGAAGTAAGAGGAAGCAGCAAACATAAGGGACAGAGCATGGCCACCAGCGTGGAAAGCTGTCCTAAGAACGAGGAAGACTGCCGGGTGCAGTGGCTCATGCCTGTAATCCCAACACTTTGGGAGGCCGAGGCTGGCGGATCACGAGGTCAGGAGATCGAGACCTTCCTGGCTAATACGGGGAAACCCCGTCTCTACTGAAAATACAAAAAAAAAACCGGGTGTGGTGGCAGGCACCTGTAGTCTCAGCTACTTGGGAGGCTGAGGCAGGAGAATGGCATGAACCTGGGAGGCGGGGCTTGCAGTGAACCGAGATTGTGCCACTGCACTCCAGTCTGGGCAACAGAGCGAGACTCCATCTCAAAAAAAAGAAAAAGAAAAAAAAAGAATGAGGAAGACTGAGAGGAGTTGACTCAACACATCAGAGCATCATTGCTGGCATGTAGGGACAGAATCCAAGGAATGAACAGAAGGAGAGCAAGTCGTGACAGCAAATAAAGATGAATCCTTTGAGGTCTTTTGCTATCGAAGAAAGATAAGGCCAGCCAGGAGCTAGAAGGGGAAGCAGGTCTAAGGGGGCTTTCTTGAAAACAAGGGAGCTTTGCCGAAGCTGATTTCACACATCTGTCAATGGACTCTGGCATGAGGACATTTCACAGACTTTGCCTGGTTTACAAATTGCTCAGATGACTTTGTTTGCTCTTTTAACGCATACATCAGCATGATCATCTGAAAGGTTGATGCTTCCAGAGCCCAGGGACAAACCAACTGAAATTCTCCTTCTAACTCAGTGTAAAAAAACTTCTTAAGTTTTCTAAAAGGGACCAATTCCTTTTCAAGATAAAAGTTTGTAAAAGGGCTTCATATCCTTTGAGTTCCAAAGGTGGGAAAAGTGCAGATAAAATCTGAGCGTTAGAGGAGAGATTAGTATCTGGAGTCTGTGGCCTCCCCAAGCAGCAAATCCCCTCCTCCTACGCCCAGGAGGTTTCCCTCCAGACTCAACTTTTTGGTGTCCAGGGTTCCAACCCTCAAGAATGTGCTTCTTCCTCCGTGCTGCTTTTGACTCCTCAATTTAACATTCAATTGCAGATGGCGTTACTTTAGAGTCAGAGGAATAGAAATTTAAAACTTTCAGGTTTGGAGCCAAGTCCTAGATGTAAACCAGTGGTTTAAACCAATGGTTGGGATCTATTTTGATTCCGGGGGACATTTGGCACTGTCTGGAGACATTTTTGGTTGCCAACAAATGTGTGTGGAGGTGCTACGAAACATCTTACAATACACAGCACAACCATCCCACAACAAAGAATTATCCAGCCTAAAATGTCAGTAGTTCCATCCAATCTGCTCTGAGCCACCTATCCTATTGGAAAAGGTGTCATACATTAATTTCCACTAAAATATTGAAGATTGGTATTGTATAAATGTGTTTTTTGGGCTGCAGGGTGGGGGGAGGGTAATATTTACAGTTGCAGGCGCTTTTGTTCTCCTACCTGAAATGAATTTCTTATTTCCTCTTTCCTAACAAACCCTCTTTTCAGTTCAGGAAATCACCCATTGACAGCCACAAAGGGTAACTAGTGAATGGCACTATGTGTTTAGGGGTGAGAGGTGAAGCCAGCTGGGCTTCTAAGGTTGGGTGGGGACATGGAGAACTTTTCTGTCTAGCTAGAGGATTATAAACACACCAATCAGCACTCTGTGGCTAGCTAAAGGATTATAAATGCACCAATCAGCAGTCTGTAAAAACTCACCAATCAGTGCTTCATGTCTAGCTAAAGGATTGTAAATTCACCATTCTAGCTAAAGGATTGTAAATTCACCAATCAGCACTCTATAAAAACACACCAATCAGTGCTCTGTGTCTAGCTAAAGCATTGTAAACGTGCCAATCAGCACTCTGTAAAAATGCACCAATCAGCACTCTGTGTCTCTCTAAAGGATTGCAAATGCACCAATCAGCACTCTGTAAACTGGACCAATCAGCACTCTGTAAAATGGACCAATCGGCACTCTGTAAAATGGACCAATCAGCAGGATGTGAGCAGGGCCAAATAAGGGAATAAAAGCTGGCCACCCGCAGCATCGTGGCAACCCCCTCTGGTGGGCTTCCACACTGTGGAAGCTTTGTTCTTTCACTCTTCACAATAAATCTTGCTACTGTTCACTCTTTCAGTCCACACTACCTTTAAGAGCTGTAACACTCACTGCCAGGATCTGCAGCTTCATTCCTGAAGTCAGTGAGACCAGGAACCCACCGGGAGAAAGAAACAACTCCAGATGCGCCCCCTTTAAGAGCTGTATCACTCACTGCGGAGGTCTGAGGCTTCACTCCTGAAGTCAGCAACACCACGAACCCACCAGAAGGAATAAACTCTGGACACAGCTGAACATCTGAAGGAACAAACTCTGGACACACGATCTTTAAGAGCTGTAACACTCACCATGAGGGTCCGTGGCTTCATTCTTAAAGTCAGTGAGACCAAGAACCCACCAGAAGGAATAAATTCCAGACATATAAACTAGGTTGGCCCAGTGAAACAAAAAGATTGAAGGAGTGGTGATAATAAAGGTTTAACAAAAAGTTGTCCAGGAAGAAATTATATCCATATCATACACACATACAGATATTTATTATAAATTTTCACTGACATAGTGGATGTGTAGAACCCAATATACAAATAAAATAAAACATACAATGCCCTTTATTGTACCACACTGCCAATTGATTTTTCACAGAATACTTTCATTGACTTTTGCCATTCATGCATCTACAGCCAACCTATTGCTGCAACTGACAAATGAGTATAATACTGACACAAATGTGGGCTGCTTTTGTTTATGTGTCAGAACTCCACTCATTTGTCAATGATGTGAGTGACTTTGCTGAATCAAATAATACTAGGAGAATATTTCCTCTAATTTTTGTGCCATTCACAATGTGACAGTTTAGAACCAAACCTTTGAAAGTTTAACCTGCATTATTTGCATTTCTCCATCACTTTCTTTTTTTTTTTTTTTTTTTTTTTTTGGAGACGGAGTCTCGCTCTGTCGCCCAGGCTGGAGTGCAGTGGCCGGATCTCAGCTCACTGCAAGCTCCGCCTCCCGGGTTCATGCCATTCTCCCGCCTCAGCCTCCCGAGTAGCTGGGACCACAGGCGCCCGCCACTTCGCCCGGCTAATTTTTTGTATTTTTTAGTAGAGACGGGGTTTCACCGTGTTAGCCAGCATGGTCTCGATCTCCTGACCTCATGATCCGCCCATCTCGGCCTCCCAAAGTGCTGGGATTACAGGCTTGAGCCACCGCGCCCGGCCTTCTCCATCACTTTCTTAAGTTCAGATGATAAAATAAAATCAAAATCTGATTTATAGCGATTGCCTATTTCCATGCTAGAAACACTACTACCGTCATGGCTGATTTCAAGTCACCAATGTGATATCACTGAGTGTGGAGTTGGGAGAGACATACAGTAGCATACCATTGTATACTGTCACTATCCTAAAAATATAATAGACTTTATATTCATGTCACGTTAAAGCCATAATAATAGGAAAATAATTAGCAAGTGATGCATATTGAGTATTTATTATCTTTATTTAATGTAACTCATTTCATTAAGTTATATAATTTAATGTTTAATAACATCTGTGTTTAACAATCAGCTTGCAAAACTCCTGAAAGTTTAACAGTCAGATCTCATCAGTCCGTGCAAGCCAATTCTAGTACACCAATGATTAAGACAGAGAGTTTTCTCTTTCTCTCCTGCAGGGTGCGAATAAAGCCCGATTTCCACTGGCAACTGTTATAACCAGGAGAGGATCCTGCCTTTGGCTAAGGCCATCGGAAAGGAAGGCAAATGAAGAGACAGAAAGAGCCTGAATCCTGGAGCCATCACTCAGTTGCAGTGAAACTGCCTGGAACCCACCCCACCCCGATCTCTTCGGACAAAAATAACTCAAGTTCCCATTGTTCAAACCAGCTTGTGTCACGGTTTCTGATGTTTGTAACTAAGACCAATTCAATCAATACAATATTTTAAATCTTTATTATTTTTTAGGGAACCAATAGCTTAATGGTAAAAACTCATCTCTAATTGTAAAAAAAAAAAACATTATCTCTAGTTGTAGGCTTTTGAAGTTAGGGTCAGTATTTTTAGATAGAATCTTTCAAAACTCAGGAAAGAGACTCAGCTTATTTCATCTGTATGATGAGAATGCCCCCTTTATTCTTTTTCCTGCTATCACACTTATGCCAGGCTTTCTTTCAAAAACTTAGCTCACCCACCTCCGTGTCTTTGAAGCTTTCTTTTAATTATTCTCCCTCATTCCCCAAAACCAAGTCAATTCTCTCCCTCAATGCCCTCACGTGTCTAAATTGCATATCGTATGGCATTTTTTTCACGTCTGTAAGACTCCCAACTTCCCAGGTTGCTGTCATTTTCTTCTGTATCTACAGTGACCATCACATGAAAAGTACTCAATAAAGGTGTTAAGGAAGGAATGTGTCCCCTACCACAAAATTCATGTGTGGAAGCCCTCACCCTCAGTGTGACCATATTTGGAGACAGGGCCTTTAAAGAGGTAATTAAGTTAAATGAAGTCACAATAGTGGGGCCTAATCCCATATGACTGATGTCCTTATAGGAAGAAGAGACACCAGGGATGTGCGCACACAGAGGGGAGTCCATGGGAGGACAGGACAAGAAGGTGATTGTCCTCAAGCCAAAGAGAGAGGCCTCAGAAGAAACCCAATCTGCTGGCACCTTGATCTTGAACTTTCAGCTTCCACAACTGTGAGAAAATAAATTCCTGTTGTTTGAGCCACCCAGTCTGTAATACTTTTTTATGGCAATCCAGGCAGACTAATCCAACAAGAGTGCTGAATGAATGAAAGTCCTTTAAGAAAGAGAGTTCACGCATATACGTTAATCTGCTGCTATTAAGCACTTATTTTTCACTATCTCCGGAGTACGATTTTATGAAAACTCTGACAAATCAGTTTAATTTAATTTTTGTTAAGAAAAGGAAGAAAACATCAAAACAGTATATCTCTTTGCCATGGAAAACATAAAGAGATTTTCTCTGTAAGTCCTTCAGTATCCCTAATTTATGATTTTTTTTTTTTTTTTTTTTTTTTGGTGTGTTTTAAAGAGAGAATGATGAACGCACTGGAGACCTGGGAACTACACCTAAAAAGGAAACAGGACCAAAGAAAGGGGTTGCTTTCATCTCCCATGAAAGCAAGGCTGTTTTTGTTGATACATATGGAAAAAATCAGGGCCAATTATACATTGTGATTTGGCACCGAGGTTGCAGCCTCACCACAGGCCTTTTCTTTCTTTCCACAGATATACCGTTACAGCACACTGAAGTCCTGAGCCCTCCACCACCCACAAGGCCTTCCTCGGAGACAGGGACGTATCCAGAGATGTCTCTGTCACTGTCAGGATGCGCTGCAAGTGGACAAAGGTTGTCCTTCATGTTGACCCTAAGAAGACCCTGACTTGATCAAGGAAGAACTGAGCATGGCTTGCAGTAGAGACAGTCACACACCATTTCCCATGAATAGGTGTGGGCCTGATCATCTTAGCCTTCAGGAAGCTCTCAAAATCAGGGCCATCTTGGGATTTCACTAGCTGCTTCTTTCTTTTTCTGACATTTTAGAGACAGGGATTTGTTATGTTGTCCAGGTTGGACTCGTATTCCTAGGCTCAAGCCATTATCCTGCCCCAGGGCTCCCAAGTAGCTGGGACTACAGGCCTGTGCCACCGCACCCATCCTCGCTGTTTATTTCAGTGAGCTGCAGGTTGATGATGATCAATCTTCTTTCCTAATCTCCTGGGTGAAATTAGGGATATTTAGATTTTTTTTGAAGTGGAGACTATCAGAGTGTTAGAAGACCTAGTTCTGAACCTGCTCTCTGCTAACTTACCATATGACTTTAGGCAAGTTGCGGCCCCACTGACAAGTTCAATCTTATCTGTGAAATCAAAGCACTGGACTAAGTGGTCTCCAAGATCCCCACCAGCTGAAACCATCTCCTGTACTGTCCACTATTGTAACAAATAACCACACATGGCTGTTTAAATCTAAATTAATGAAATAAAATTAAGAACATAGTTCCTCAACCTCACTAATTGTATTTCAAGGGCTTTAATAGCCACGTGTGGCCAGTGGCTGCCATGCTGAACAGTGTAGTTCTTCTGCTCTCATTTTATTGATGATTATGATTTCATAACAAAGCCTGCCAGTTGAAGACCACTTTCACGTGTATAGTTCATTTTAATACACTCTTAAATTTAACCACCCAAAATCGTCAAGAGAGATTATCAGATGAGGACACTAACTCAAAGAGTAAATGACTTGCTATAAGGTCATACTGCTAATGACTAAATGTAGTTTCCAAACCCAGGACTTTCTAACACATGGTGTAGTCATGAGGAGAAGCTACGTGCCCACTGGCCAAAACTATTTAACCCATGGTAGCACCAGAACTGAGATCTCGTGATTAAGACTTGATCTAGAGACCCTGTGCCTTGGTGTAGACCTTAGCTCAGCACATCCTAGCTCTGTGACCATGGGCAAGTTATTTAATGTCTCTGGGCTCCTTTCTAGTCCTCTGTTAAATGGGAATGACAACAGGATCTACTGCTTATGAGAACTGTACAAGTAGATGCAAATAAAATGCTTTGCATGGGAGGCCAGGCACATAACAATGGCTCACTTAGCATTGTCACTGCCTTCATTTTACTCCAGGCCCTTGCATGTCCTCACTGCCCCAGATAGACCAACAGCCCCTGCAGCCTTACTCCCAACTTGTCTAAAGAAAGATGCTACTCTTAGACATGGACAACAGCTTGCTTTTTGAAACCTACTGAGTAGTTTGGCCTCATAGCCTCCTGGGGCTGTGAACACTCTGTATTAATTACAACTTGTACAGGAAGAGTGCTTTCTGAGGGATCGGATTAACCCACCCGGGCAGTGTGCCATGAGCAAATGGCTTTTCCCCCTATAATTTCTTGAAACTCTTCAGTGCCAGGAACCCACCGTGTACCTGCCCCCAAGAAAGACGTGACCCACAATAGGTGCCACCAGTGCATATGGGGAGAGGGGTGAGGAGGTGTAGGGGCCACCCCCAGAGCCTCCAGCACAGCACTCTGCCCTGGAGCAGGATACAGCAGACTGCAAAGCTGGCTCTGCCCAGACTAAATTTTACCTTCTGCAAAAGGCAAAGCAGACACACATATCCCCTGGTGATGGTTTTTCCTTCCCTGTCCCACCACAGTGGAGTGCTTGAAAGAACAATATTTACACTGATGTTGCAGCAGGACTGAGGACCAGGCTACAAAGAGGAAACTGGGCTCCACCAGAGCAGGAGGGAGGATCTGGGCCCAGCACCGACTCCAGAGGTGCTTTCTTCGGCCCTCCTATCCTCTCTGGGGCCTGCCCTGGGGACTGAGGAAGCCAGAAAGGATCATCTGGCCCCATGTCACTTCTCCAGGGGCCAGGAATGGAACTACCATCAGAACCCAGGTCACTCTTGATGCAGGAAAATGAATAGCTACTGGATGCAGCTATTGGGCATCCATGGCATGTCAAATGCAGCGTGAACCATTAACAGTGGCTTCTATCTGCTGGTTTCTACATAACACAACCAAGGCCACAGGCATGCCCATGTAGAAGAGGCACTCAGTCACTCACATGCTTTTTTATTTGTTCATTCATTCAACAGTGACTTACTGAGCACTTGGTCTCAGGGATGATTTTGCGCTAAGTAAAACATGGTTCCTTTAGCAAGAAATTCAATAACCAGTGGGGTACACAGAAGGACAAAAATCAAATTATAGTATATTAAGTGCTAAAACTGAGACACAAAGAGTTAAGGGGTACACAGAGATCCAGAGTCCTCTTCCATGGGAAGATGTATAGAATCTGGGTCTCAGTAGGCAAATGAGAATTTGGAGTGTTGGGCTGGGATGAGGAGTATCAGGGGAGCGATCTTGTGCAGCCTTACAGACCACTTGTAGAGACTTTTACTGCAAGAGATGTGGAGAGCCCTTGGAGGGTGTGGGGCAATGGTGTGATATGATCCGAATGTGCATTTTCATGGGATCACAGTAGCTGTTCTGTTGATGACAGATTGGGATTGGGAGGGGGAGAATGGAAGCAAGGAGACCAGTTAGGGGGTTATTGCAAAATTCAAGTGAAAGTTGATGGGGGCTTGTTGATTCAAGCCCCTAGCAGAGCCTGCTATATAGCAGATGTACAATCAGTGTTAAATCATACCAGCCAGTCGTGATATTTTTTAATCACCTGGCCAGAGCAAACTTTCTCCCTCCTTTGGCAGCTGTCAGAATCTCTATCTTCCCATTTCTTGTACTCATTTTCCCCTGAGTCTTCAAATAACCACCAGGCCTGTCGAGTTTCCCTTCATAGTACCCTCTCTGAATCTAAGTGCTTTGCAGAGTGTCTGCCCCATCTCTGGGGTGGTTGGAAATCAATTAAGGGGATCCTGCTTTGGACAATCATACCAGTTCAAGCCAAGTTCGATCATGAGGCTAACCTAAAAATTCCCACAGACCCAGTTATTGCTCTTACAGTTCAGTACCAGAGATATGGAAAGACAGATATCAAAATGCCACGTGAGTACAATAGACACCATTCTTCCTGGAGTTCCTAGGAGATACCTTGGCTGTCTTACAGAGGACCCTCTTTTGTTTCATCTCTCTCCCTGCTAGGGTGAGCAGTGTCCTTAAAGGAAGCATTTAGAGGAAAATGTCTCCATCAGCCTGATCCCTTTCTCTGAAAGCATAATAACGCTCAAGAATGACAACAATGTAAATGACCAGGATCATTAGGCAGAATCTCGATGAATTAAAACGGCTCACATGAAGGTAAGATTAGGTCAGTTGCATTGAAGGGAGCCAGAGTGCTGGGGTCCCCTGACTTCCAAGTCTTTCAAAAGCAAATATTGCCAGAGCCGCATGTCTCAGTCTCAGCAGCATGGATAGTCAACCCCTGATAAGATCATCCTTGTCTGGAAAGGACCAAATTACTGTGCTGTTCAGTCTCCAAGACCCCTTCATTGCCCATCCCATAAAGACAAATTACCCTGGAAATGCTGCAAGGAGTGAGCCTCTAAAAAGGCTCGATCTGCTCCATGGAGTAAGGGCTACTTCTGCTTACAACACAGGTGGAGGCGAAGGGCTATGCGGAAAGTCCGAGTTTGCCTCAAGAGAAAAATGGCATTGAAATCATCAAGCAAGCCGAGGAAAGTCTGAATGCCCCAAGAGGTGAAAATCCTAAAAGCAAAATAGAGCCATTATGTCTCAAGCTGAGGGAAAGCCTGAGAGATTCTGGTGCCTGAAACAAATAACAGGAAAACTATGTCAGATGTGTGGTCATGGCATAAATCACGAACAAAAACACAATTATAAGACTCCACAGAAGCAGGAGGAGCGATTGCTTGAGTACAAATCTTGATAACTATTGAATACAATTTTCATCACAGAGAAGCAGGCAGTTTGTAACCGAGTTTATTTTAGAATGCCAAGAGTGACTTGTCCTGAGGAGCTATGGTGGGTCTAAATTTTTTGTTGTTGTTTATTTGAAATAAAGTAAAATTTATATTGGAGAAATTGGGAGTTGATTCCTTCTGAGAGTAGAGTGCACTCCAGTCTCAATGACCATAAGAACGAAGCAGGGAACAGGCCTGGATTAAACGCAGCAGCAAGTCCCCCAGTTGCGTCTGAGCAGCACGTTGCATTTCCTGTTCTGCTCTCACCATTTATGACTAAGTCATGTGGTTTGTCTGATGTGGGCCTCACGATTTTGGCCCTTATTTGTGCAATCTCTCCTAACAGGGTGAAGGAACACCTGGTACATGAAGGCTCAGTTCTTAATGCTCTGGAATCCAACTGCTTGGGTTCAAATCCTACCTCCACCATTTATGAGCTGGATTAGCTCAGAAAAGTTCCTTAATAACTCTGTGTCCTCTTTCCTTCTCAGTAACAAGGGAATAACAATAAAGTAGTCAAGAAAATTAAATTAGCTCATCCATATAAACTGCTTAGCTATCATTAAATACTTGCAGAATTGAATTATGAACAGACTAGAGATGAATAGAAGGCAAGGAAGGCACAAGGGTCTGTGTCACACATAAAACATAAACCTTTAACCCTAGTCCATGGGTATTCGAGAGAGGACCTAAGCAAAGCATTTTATGCTGGGGAAACATATTTTCGTATTTTAAAAGTTAAGAGAATATAATGAATGAGGGAGGGATGAAGAGGGCCCGTTATCACAGTTGCCAAAATAGAAGCTCATGACCCAAAGTGGCCTCAGGAGAATACATAAAGATCTAGAAAAGGTTTGACGGCAGCCTCTGAGTGTGGCTGTTCCCTACTACATGCCAAGGAATCCTCTTGGTCCATTATAGAGAGTTTAAAATTGAGGATACATGGAGGCCTTCTCAGGAAACAAGAGTCCCAGAAGAGAAAGGGATGGCCCATGATTCCCATTTATTATGTTACTATGCTGCAAGATACTCAAATATCGTTCATATTATAGCAGACCAGCAACATAGGCTTCACCATTTTACAGATGAGGAGAGCGAGTTTCCAGGGGGCACCAAAAGTCGTGCTACCAGCTGAGTGGAAAAGCTGAGACTACAACCCAAGTTTCTCTCACTTCCAGCCAAAGCATCCGTGGTCACCAGCAGCACACATTTGGTGGGGAATATCAGTTAATCTACTATGCTCCTCAACAAGCCTGCCTTTCATTAATGACAGATGGGAGTGACAGTGAAGGGACCTTTATTCTTTCCCTGACTGAATCTTCCCTCCCACATAATGCGCAGTTATCCTCGAGCACATTTCTTGGAGGCAATTTGAGGTTTCAGTGTCCCCTAATGTCACACTGCCAAGCAGGAAAGGAAAGCCAGTGTTAACAATGCATCTCGTTTTTCACCTAATGAGCACCAACACGCTTAGGGATGTGAAGGGTGAAGTCTGACTTGTCAGCTGCTGGCGAACACAGACCCATCAGTGTAAATCCCCTCCTGTGTGGGGGAGCGGGGTATTTCTCAGTTGAAGGGTGTTGTTCTTGGCTGAATAATTGACGAAACATTGACATGGTTCCTACTCTTCTACGTCTATGGTTCTGGAAGAGTCTGGCACTGCCGTGCACAAGGCTGACCTCCCTCCCAGCCCAGGAGTTTCTTGGGATTCTTTGCACCCATGAAGCCTGCTCTGGGGGAGTGAAGCGACAGGGCCACCCCTTCTTTTGCCGGGAATAGAAGCTGCCTTCTATCAACTGTCCACCGCTGTGGATTCTCCCTCCTCTCCAGTTACAAAATGGAAACAGATGAATTCAATCAAACATAAGCCCCCGAATTATGGCTTCCTTTATACCTTGTGGTAAAGGAGTTTAGACATAATTGGCACATGATTTTCTCCAGCGGTTTCAAGTTGTTCCCAAATGTAAAAAGGAACCTTTCAGTTTGGGAACGAGATGGTTTTGTTTCAAACCAATCCATCATGCCTTCCAAAGGCAAAGAGGGTGGGTCTGCCGAATGGAACCAGGAAAGTGGTGGGTGGGTCACAGCCTCCATGGCTCTAATTGGGCAGATATGGGCAGGCCGCGGGTCAGTGAGAAGAGAGGCACAGAACTCCCTTTTGGCAGTTGTGGGGGCTCTGGGGAATGAGACTGTCAGAGTTGGGGTGGAGAGTCACTGATTATTCTATTTCACCGGCAACACACACTTGGAGAGGGATATCAATTAACTCGCTATTAATCCCCCCATTTAACTGAGCACTGCAGTCTGTTATTGGACCATAAAATATAGAGGTAAGTCCTTCCTGTTTGCAAATCAAGGTCAACAGACACCCAAAACTCCACCTTTTACAGACCCTGCAGATAAAAAACAACCTCCACCAACAAACACTGCTGGCCCCAGAAAGCAACATAGTCACCATTCAGCTGTGTTTACGCAAATCTGCAGTGAAAGAAAACACAGAAAACAAGGAAAGACCGCTTTACAGTTGGCTTTAAAAAGCTGGGTTTGGAGCCTGAGAGGTTTTCCTAAATTACTATTAACAAAGTCAACAGGTTAATATGTTTTCAAGGCTTGGTCCAAATGGGGCACCTAGATAATGATCCTATTACATTAAGGTAAACAAAAGGGTGGTTGTGCACACCCTAGGATTAGGAGGCATCTTAAAAGCTCTTTCGTATTTATTTTCCACAATTCAGCAAGCCCAAAAGGGAAATGTTCAACTTCATTAGAGAGGATTGCTTACATGTTGTAAAAACAACAGGTCACTCCAGGTTCTCCGGACATTAAAGATTCATTTAGAAATCTTACCGAGGACATCATAGGCCCCAATATGGCTCAGCCAGCAAGCTCTCCTAGGAGATAATGGATACAAATTTGGGATGATAGAACCATCAGGCAAGGAGAGAGAATTTCTGCCACAACCTTATTTACTTCTGGCTGGGGGCAAAGGGACCTTTGTTTTCAAGAAAGTCTGGATTGATTGTGAATCAATAGTCTGCCAAGCTTAGGAAACCCAAATGTGACTCTTCTGGGTGCTGCCCTGAGTTTGGCTCCTATCCCATCTCCCTCTCAGACAAGCAGGAGCTGGGAGCTCTGGTCCACAGAGGAGAGTCACGTGGTGGGAGCCAGATCAGTTGCATCAATCCTGGTCAACACAGAGAGAGAAATTCTGAATGCAGATGACCCTCACACGTGTGCCTCAGAGGAGAGGCTAGCTCCAATTCTGCAGCTGAGGACATTAAAACTTGCAAAGCTAGTTCAAGGTAGCAAAGCCAGGACATGGTTCAAGTGGAAATTGGGACCAGGTCTTAAATCATACTCAGTGGCTTTTCTGCATCCCAAGTTGAGTTGTTGACTATTTAGCATGCAGGTCCAACTTCAGACCTCCTCCCAGGCTGCCCAAGCAATTTTCTCCAGGCCTCAGCAGGAAGCAAATGATCAAGACTCTAAAAATATTAGCAAAAGCACTTCATATTTGGAATTATCTCACACCTTTTGATACAAAAGATCAACATGGACAGGCATGCCCCTAATTTCCAGTCTAGTTCTAGCTGAAGGAATTGTTCTCTCTCTTCTCCATTCCTCAAATCCACTCAATCACCCATCATGATTTGTTTTTAGAGATATGAAGGAAATTTGTTTCTTCCCTCCATCACTATTGGCACTGCCTTAGAGCAGGTGACAGCTTCTCTTACCTTGTCTGCTTCAGAACCGGCCTCCTTGTGTCTGGGGTTGTGCCTAGAGATGGGCTGTTTCTTTATCAGAGCGAACTCGTCAAAACCCAGATTTGGCCCCAACATGTGTTTCTTTCCAACCCCACCATGTCATCCATTATACTATAGGATAAATCTCATTTCTTCAATAGCATACAAGGTTTTCCAAGGCTGGCCTGACCTCCATCCATCTCAGCAGCCTGAGCTCTCACCACTCTCCGCCCCTTACTTCATGTTCCAGCCACTGCTGGAACCGCTTCTGCTTCCTTAAATAGATCATGCTGCCTCACTTTCCAGACCTTGTCTCATGCCATTCCCTTCACACAAAGTGCCTGCTTTCTCTCCTGCATGTGACTTAATCCTACCCCGTTTCTAAGGCCCAGACACCCCCTCCTTCGCTCTCCTCCTGCTCCTCCTTCCCCTCTCCAATACAGTCGCTCATTCCTCTCTGGTCCCACTGCATCCTGGCATGCATCTCTCTGCCACCACTGACATCATATTGTAGCATTATTATCCATGTGGGCACCTGCCTTCCACACCAACTTGGGACAGAAGACTGAGAGTAGTCATGCTGTCCATGCACAAATGGCCAGACAAGTACTCACACTCACAGTGAAAACACAAGCCAAACAGTGGATTTGCATGCTCACCTGCTTTGGATACAGATTCAGGTTTGCTCACTCTCTCTCTTCCCAGAGCAAAATGGCCACACAACCATACCGAAGTGGCAGAAAGAAAAAGAAAGAAAGCTTCCTTCCGGGTTCAGTTCAGACACATCTACTGAGGATGTTTCAGGCAGATGTGGAAGAACATCAGGCTGGCATTTGAGGGGCAAATGGCTTTGTGAGGAGCCTACTCTTATTATCTCCTTTTCGAAATAAAGGGATTTGCAGGTCAAGTAGATTTAGGAAATACTGCACAGTGTTATACTGAAAGCTCTGTGAGGTCCTGCAGTAAATTAAATGTATATATGTATATATTTTACAGATAGGCTGGTCTCGAACTCCTGTCCTCAAGTGATCCTTCCACCTCAACCTCCTGAGTACATCTTTAATCTAACATTTTTGACATGCATTTGATCATAGTCCCTCCTTCCCCTTTCCTTTTCTACACATCATTCAGAGGATTCTAAGCACATGTGGGTAAATGCTGTTTAATGGAAATGTGTGTAAGCCACAGAATCAAGCAGATCCTGCTTTGAGTATCTGCTTCACCATCTCTAACAATGAAGACAATTCATTTAAATTATCTGAACTGAAGTTCCCTCACCTCTGCAAAACATGGACAGTAATATCAGCCTGATAGGTCATCATGAAAATTAAAAGAGATACCTTAAGTAAACCACGTGGCACTTATTAAGTACTTAATCATTGCCAGTTTTGCTTGCTTTCCCCAGTGTCACCCTAGATGTCTACGTTAGAGCCATGCCTACATGGCCTTAACACCTCTGGCAAAGAAGCAAATGCCAGCGGCACGACAACTCGCTTTCTAGGGCACCAAACAAGCATTACACTTTACTGAAATGTTTCACTAAAATTGACCTGAAACAATACCTACTATAGGCACACCATCAAACCCTCCTTTTCAAACTGGCTGATCACTATTTCCAAATAAGGACTCCTTTTGTGCCATGGATATCATGGATGTCGTGTGCCATGACACAAACGTGAAAGTATCCTGTCCTGGCGCCTGTGAGACGCGCAGTGGGAAATTAGCCCCCAGCATAGAGGACTGGGGCCACCAGGGTATCATTCAGAACACACAGCAGACACAACTTTCATTTTATTTCTCTTCCTTTGAATAAAAACGTGTCTGATGCTTCACCTACAATGAAAATATTCTACAAGTTGTAAAAAACAAAAGTATTAACACACTTCATAGACATGCATAACCATGAGATAATTGTGCTTCTCAGTTCGTTGATATCACCTGACCCCCAAACCCAGGGTTATAATGTGCGCCTTGTTGTGTGGTAGTTCCCCAAAATATTATTCATGGGAGGTTTATAATAACAAAGCATTACCATAATAAATAGTGGTCACAAGAGTCTTCTATCAAGAAGAAACCTGCGAACCTTGCTCATATTCCCTACCCTTGATTCAAGATTAAATTTCACTTTTTAAATCACGATTCTAAATCCTAAGAACTCGAAACCTTGAAATTGATACCCTTTTTTGAAAGAAAAGTTAGATAGGAACTGTCAGAAGGGGTGATCAAAATGACATGAAGCAAATCAGATGACGTGTGTGTAAGAGGTTTTCTTTAGTTCAGCTGTCAGGAAAACGCTGAAGTGTCTTATCTCCCCCAAAGCCCCAAAGCCAGGGTCCCAGGCCAAGCAAGCCAAAATTGTTTTAAGAAAAAATAAAGGCACAAAAGGCTTCTTAGGAAATTCAAATTTAAAGTGTTACTTAAGCTCACAGCTTGGACCTGTCAGAAATGGGAATTCCAGAATGGTGGTAGGCAAATGAAAGAAGAAATTATTTATACTAAAGATCAAATCCTGTTAAAAAGAACTCTAAAGAGACCAGGGTTGTTTAATTATTCTACCCTATTACTCTATCAAATATTCCTTGAAGTAACTGGGTCAGGATTTAGACCTTAGAAATTTAATTACTATACATAATTTTGTTGGAAGAGCATTTGTTAGAATGCTTTGATGGAAAAGAGAGCCTACTTTTTAAAAATCCCTTTATAATGAAATACAGTATTGGCAACTTATCTTGAGGGGTCACTCAGATCACTTAAAATGGGTAGTGCAGCAGAGGTAAATCTGTAGTTAACCAATGTGGGAGTTATTGATTATCAGACCTGCTGTGTTCTGAAAGTGAATTGGAAACCCATTTGCCTTAAACCTTACAAAAAATATTCAGCAAGGGTTTGTATGTGCGTGCCTGTCATTGTAAGGACAATGTCATAGTCACAGTGGAGAGAAATACTGGTCCCCATCCTTCACTGCTCCCTTGCTCCGGCCTCATTGTGGCTGGGTGCATCTCCCTACCTGCATTGGTAGGGTTCAATCAGAGAAGCAGAATCGTGGTGAGGGGCATACTGGATTTCTTACAGAGATCAGACATTATGTAATCTTGGGAGTGGGGTAAGCCACCCATTTCAGGATGTTGTCCTTGCGTCTGGTGCTAGACCCGAGGACTGGCAGACGGGAAGGAAAGCTGGATGTGAAGCAGGGAAGAGCAGCGGTAAACCAGAGGCCACAGGATGAGCTAGATGCCACATGGCTGTCTCACTGCCTCCAAGCCTCCAACATTCACACAGAACGACAGAAAAGCTGGGGAATTTCTCCATGGAGTAGCCCTTGAACACCATCCATGATTTGAGGAAGCTGAAGGAGACCAGATGGGAGCTAACGGAGGTTGTGAGCTGGCTACTGCCTCCACGCCAACAAGGCAAGCCAGCAGGTACTCGCAGGTGATCACAACTGCATAGATATGACCATGGTTTCACTTCCGCCTTCCAGACCTTCTGCAAATTTCTCTTTCAGCCAACCCTACTTCACACCCATAAAGAGAGGGGCATTCTTGGAAGCACAGTTTCAGCTTAGCTAAAGCCACCACACTTCCCCATGGCTTTGAGTCCAGCCATGTGACTTACAGAGGTGACCATGTACCAAATCTATGTCCAGAACTTAAGGGACTTTAAGTTCCACCCGACCACTTGTACCATCTTGCATAGAACTGAAGTGAGAAGCACAGCAAGCCCATTGCAACCCCAGTGGCCACAGCTTAAAGCAGAAGACACCAGCCAAGCCCAGACTAGATGAGCTGAACTGGGGCCAAGCTGCAGATGTATGCTCAACAATAAATGGTTGTTGAAGGCACAGAGTTTTGGGAAGTACCTGATACAGACTTACCTTGACTTTGATGATTAAGGACCCTCTAATCACTGATCCCTCTCATGATCCCCAATACCTGCAAGGTACCAGGCCCCTATAGCCCATAAGCTCATAGCCATGAAGTGATGCAGACTGAAACTCTGAAGCAAGAATTTAGTCTATCCTCCTAATTTCAGGAATCCACTTTTTAAAAGCAGTTGGGGTGTACACGCATAAATTAATCCCAACTACAGCCACAATAATACAAAACCTTGAGAAAGATAGTTAAAGAAATAAAGTCCCACATGAAAACAAACATAAAATCTGACTGAGGAACATGAATAAATGGAAAGGCACGCAATGTTCTTATGTGGGAAGACACAGTGTTGACAAGAGGCCAGTTCTCCAAAATTAAATTATGAATGTAACGTAACTCCACTTAAAATCCCAGTGGGATTTTGGGGTGGAGAAAGCTTGGTAACATCATGAGGAAAGTGAAATGTGTGAGAATAGCCAAGAAATACCTTTCAGAGGTAAGGTCTTTTGAATCTTCAAATCTGTTTCTGATGGCGAGGGTCCTTCTGGCCCCAGGACCCCATGAATCCTTGCCTCAAAGACCTTCACTTCTTTGCCAAGGAAGCCTGCATAAAGAGACTCAATAAAAGTTGATGAGATAAGCACATAGTCACACACACACACAAATAAAAAAATTTTTTTTTTAAACATTTGTTTGAATTTCTTATTTTAGGCACACCTTTCCATTCTTTGAGCTACTTCAGAAGTCTGGGAGTTGTGGCTTGTCCCTGGGCAAGAGGGAACACAAAGAGGCAACCAGTGGCTCCCAAATGCACGCCTGGTTGTGCAGAAGCTGTGTCAGCTGTTGGGTTGTGATTTTGACCCAACACAGAGCGGCCCAGACTAGGGATGAACAAGTGATATCAGAAGTTTCAAGCCTTGAGATGAATAGCACTGATGTTATTTAGGTTTAGTCTTTAAGAAAAAGGCTCCTCTGGCATTCAAAAGCCCCTGTTTTCAACCACAAAAGCCCTGAGTGTCAAGGAAATCATGTGCTAGCCACTAACACTCAACTGTCGATTTTCCTGACTGCTAGGCTATTTTTATGCATGTAGTATTGGCTACAGTCTTTGGAGCCAAAGGTTTTATCTCCATACAATTTCATGAGAAAGCTCAAGCATCAAGTTGACGTTAGTTAACAGATCATCACCAGCTCCCTCTATGGGGTGAGGCCAAGGGGGATCCAGAGAACAATCTTGGGGGATTCTACTCCCAACAGGCTGCAGCTGGGGGTGGGGGCTGCGGATGGAGTTAGACAGGCAGATAATCCACAGAGCTGGAGGTGGTTAATGCAGTTTAGCCAGGAGAAGGGAGAAGGCTCAACACTAAAACACCCTGGGTTGAAATCCCTCCTCTACAGATCCTATCACTCTAAGCAAATTACTGGGCCTCTCAGAGACCCTACTTCCTGCCTGTAGAAGGGGGGTGATGGCGGCTGTTGACAGATCCTGGTGAGGATTATCCTAAAAAGTTATGTAAAGCCCTTACCACTGTGCCTGCACACACAGTAGCACTCCATAGATACTTGTATGTATGTAATGAATGTTAAAAGCAATATTAGAAGTGCTGGACTAGAGACACTAGTTCAGTAGGCACCAGGGGTGGAATGGGGCTATTAATTTAGCCTGGGGAGTTGGCTTAGGCTTCTCATAGGAAGTAATGTTTTGAGTTGGAACTTCAAGAATGAATGGGGGCTGGGCACAGTGGCTCATGCCTATAATCCCAGCACTTTGGGAGGCCAAGGCAGGAAGATCACTTGAGCTCAAGAGGTTGAGGCTTCAATGAGCTGTGATGGCACTACTGTACTCCAGCCTGGGTGACAGAGCAAGAACCTGCCTTAAAAAAAAAAAAAAAAATGAATGGGATTTCAGCAGCCAATGATGAGGCAGGCTCTCCAGGATAGAGAAAGAGCATGTGCAAAAGAGAGGAGGTGGAAGGAGGTGTGAAGTGGGGCGAGGGCAGGGTGGTGAGGTATTGGGGCAGCTGGGCCCAGGTTGGGGGCACCCTGTGTGCCACAGGATCAGTGAGCAAGCAACCACACAGGGTTGTGAACTAGGGGTGATCCTCAATCAGATAACATCACCTTTTCATGCCATCTTTCCCTTCTCAACCTGAAACCTTCACAATTACAGAAAAGTAAGCACAGGGTGGCCAAGACGCAGGCAGCCCAGAATCCCCTTGGCCACTGCTCTGTGTGACGTGATCTTCCCACCATAGCCTGGCCAGGCCATGCCCTGTTGCCAGGCTGTTTCATCAAGGACTCTCATCATCCATTTTCCCAGAGCCCCTTCAGCTATCATAAGAACATATTTTTCCACTGGGAGTCTACTAAATGTCATGTCTAATTTAATCCTAAATACATTTCCATAGAAAAAGGAATCAAATGAGTAAACCTCTTCTACATTCCTGATTTCTTGTTTCTCTAGGCCTTCACCCGCATCTCCGTTCTGTCTCTCTCTCTCTCTCTTTTTTTTTTTCTCCTGAGGAAGTAGAAGTGGATGGGGATGAGAAAAGGAGATCCTGTCACTTACTAATTCGTTTTCCATCCTCAGCCCTGGATTTCATTCTCTCTGAGTGGGACAGAACAGATGGAATTGTGCCAAAGGGAGACTAACTTATTTATCCCGAAAGCGTAAATTACCCCCAATTATCAGAATCCCAGTTACATCCAAGTAAGCCCCTCTGCCTCTCCTCAAACATTTTGGTTTTCTCAGCTGTTCATTTAAGTTTTAATGGGATAGCGAGAGGTTAGAAAGTCGGGGAGAAACTGAGCTTTGCTGTAGATCTAAGCCCCCTCTCCCTCCCCACTACGCCGAGTTCTTCCCTGCTCTTCCTCGTGGGGGGACCTGAAATGATTCTGATTAGCAGCATATGGTGGGAAGACCCCTGGTGGGGACAGGAGACCTGGGCTTAGCGTCAGCTCGCTGCTGAGTTCCCATGTGGCACCAAAGTCTCACATGCCCCAAGGCTCAACTTCCGCATCTGCAGGACGAGGGATTCTAAGGATTCTCACCAGTATCTCTTCCCACCCTGATTGCTATAATTTCAAGGTTCCAACCAAATTTACCTTTTGTTTCTGAATTATCTCCAATTTGATTTAAAATTATTTACGGAAACCTCCTGTGATGTGTGCATTAGGGCAATGCCACTGAGAGTGTGGCCACAGCCCCAGGCTTGTCTGCCCATTTTTCCCGGTCTGTGTTAAGATAACTAGGAAAGTTGAAAGTAAGCATTTATAAATTCTATGACAATTTGACATGGCCAAAACCTCCAAGCAAGTGACTAGGGACCTCGTTTGTCTGAGCTTGCATGGTGAGTTGTTTGTGGCATCAACTATGTTGTACACAATTGGACCTTATGTAAAATGGAAATAAAAAAGAAACAAATACTCCAGCCAGGTGATCAAGGTCAACATCAACAGTCATGCTGATAGTTTGTGCCCTTAAATATGATGTAATAAAAATGTCACTTTACCTCTGTAGTGTTCCTGCTGATAACCCTTAATTCCAGTTTTTTTAAATGTTAGAGACAGGGTCTTGCTCTGTTGCCCAGGCTGGAGTACAGTGGCACACATAGCTCACTGCAACCACAAGTTCCTGGGCTCAAGCAATCCTCCCGCCTCAGTCTTCTAAGTAGCTAGGAATACAGGTGCACACCACCAAGCCTGGCTAATTTTTAAAATTTATTTTTGTTGAGACAGGCCCTTGCTATGTTGTCCAGGCTTTTCTTGAACTCTTGGCCTCAAACAACCCTTCCATCTCAGCCTCCCAGAGCACTGGATTTACAGGTGTGAGCCATTATGCCTGCACCCAGCCAATTCCATTCTTATGAAAAAAAATCACACAAACTCCAACAAGAGAGCATTCTACAAAATACTTGACCAGTACTCTCCAAAACTGTCAAGGTCATCAAAAAAGAGGCAAGTCTGAGAAACAGTCACAGCCAAGAGGAGCTATAGATACATAATGAGAAAATGCAACGTGGTGTCCTGGAAGGAGTCCTGGAACAGACAAAGGACATGTGGTAAAAACCTAAGGAAACAGAAATAACTACAGACTTTAATTTATTTTTTTAAAAAAGAAAAGAAACAAACTAGTCCTTCCCACAGATAATTTAAGAATCGCTCTAACATAGATTAATTTATTAAATCTTCACAAAAGCCCTAGGAGGTATGGAAAGTAAGTGGTCTGTTTCCCATTTTATAGATCTTATGAATGAAGTAGCCCGGTCTAATGTTATTTAGTGAGTTAGAAAAGATTAAAGTTCAAGCCCTCTTCTCCTGGCTTCTGTTCTCTCTCTTTGGCTTTTCCAAGTAGATGGACATTTATCCAAGTTTATATTCTTTTTCTGATTATAAAACTACCCATGGTTGGTGTAAAAAAATTAAAAAGTATATACAAGATATCATTCATAATTTTCAAAGTCAGAGCAAGCAGCTGCTAACTTTTAGATTTCCTTTTTGTGTGTGTGTATGTGTGTGTGTGTGTGTGCATTTGTTTGTTTGTTTCCTGGGCACTTACCACTCGTAAGTGTGAGAGGGAGGAAGTGGGTACTAGAACCTAGAGGGAGAGAGAGAGAGAGAGAGAGAGCGCTCATGCACGCTGTATGGAGAGGGCCATCCAACAGGAGATCAGGAGATGGCCCTTGGGTGCAGGGATGCAGCCACCTGCTGGAAAAAAGAGGGAGGCAGAGAATAAGCAGGAGCTTACAGGACAGCAGGACAGACAGAAGCTTCATCTAGACCAGAGTAGCCATGGTCTGTAGGCAAATAAGAAGGCGCCCATTGAAATGAAGGGACTGAAAATGCAAGAAAGAAAGGGCTGGATGGTGACACAAGGCACTAAGGAAATAAGAGGGATGGCATCAGGGATGGTGTCAAGAGCTGTGTGACAAGTCCAGCAATGGAACAAAGAAGGGACTAGGTTTCTCAAAATCAAAATGAAACAAGAGAAAGGGTGAAAATACAGTGATTTCTGGGGGTACAAAGGACATAGCTCAAGTCAAATGACCTCATCTTTTTAAATTTTTTTGTAAAGTAGGATTTGAGGTCACCTACGACTGAGAATGGGGCAAGAATACAGTCAGAGTTCTGGAAGGTAGAGTAAGTTTTAAACATCTGCTGTAGGGATTTAGCCAGAGAACTCATAAGAAATTAATAAGAGCAGTTTTTAGCACAACCAAGGTGAGAAGTGCGTCACATCCTCGCTGTGTCAGTAGAATAATGGCTACCCATGAACAAACTGTGACCTCAGCACTGGTGCACCTTTGACCTTATGACAGCAAAACCTTCAAGGAAGCCCAGCAGTCACCAATCAGTTCTCCCAAGCATGGCACCATCTGCTTCATCTGCAAAGGCCTGAATTCAACAATGTGACTCACCCTGAGCTGCACTTGTAAGCACTGTTAGCCAGAGAAGAGATGCGCCTGTTACCTCAACTTGCATGGGGTGGTATTCCAGTGAGGAACCTGAGGTTATGAAAGAAAGCAGAACCTGTTGGCTGGGCACACTGGCTCACACCTGTAATCCCAGCACTTTGGGAGGCCGAGGCAGGTGGATCATGAAGTCAGGAGCTCGAGACCAGCCTGACCAACATGGTGAAACCCCGTCTCTACTAAATCTACAAAAAAATCAGCCAAGCGTGGTGGCATGTGCCTGTAATCCCAGCTACTCAGGAGGCTGAGGCAGGAGAATTGCTTGAACCCAGGAGGTGGAGGTTGCAGTGAGCTGAGATCACGCCACTGCACTCCAGCCTAGGTGACAGAGCAAGACTCCATCTCAATTTAAAAAAAAAAAAAAAAGAGCAGAATCTGTTACCAAGAAAAGCAAAAGAAAACCACAGCAAGAGCTGAGCACAGTAATTTAAAGAGTGGAATAGAGCAGGCCAGGAGGTAGTATGAATGGATTCCCAGGAGCCAGAAGGAGGGAATCTTCTGATAGGTCTGGCAGGCACTGCTGGTTGTCAAACTGTTATGCTCTCTCCCCTTCTTCCTTAGAAATGAGTCCCACTTTTTTGGGGGACAACACCTTGCCCAGCTAGAAGGCAATACTTCCATGCCTCCTGTGCAGATGGAATAGCGTGTGATATAGTTCTAGTGAAGTTATATAAGCTGAAGTCATTGGATGAAGTTTTCAGAAAATCTCCTTAATATGCGGGGACAGGAGTAGAAGAAGGCGGCGGAGCACAGACTCAGCTGTCTCCAGCTGTTTCATGCTTCATCTGCCCCCTTTGCCTGCCTAGAACATGGGGAAGATGCCAGAGGAGAAATGGGAATAATCTTGATCAGTGATAAACAAAGCCAAGAGAATTCCAAGAACCTGGATCTCAGTGTCCCAAGGACAACTCCATGATCACAGCTGCATGCTACAGACTGCTTCTTACCTAAGAAAAACAGAACCAGTCATTTGTGTGGGGCTCTGCTTTGGGGGCCTCGGTTTCTCCCAGCCGAATATAATCCCCAATTCGTATCTTAAGCAACTTTTTATTTCAATCATTAATTTAGAAATAGTGTGTCAGATACTTGATGTACTAGAGTTTCATGTAGCCATTGTTCCTTGAAAGAACCCAGTTATCATTCTTCGGGGACTTAGAAATCCTTTTGCACAACTGAGATTTTGTTTTGGGGTGTCTGTGTTCACTGTAAAGCCAGTTGATCTCCATATATGCACAACGTATGATAAGCATGAAGCAGCCCAACTGGTTTTATTAGTTTTCCTTGGGCTTTGGTCTATAAAGGTTTCTTGCTGAGTTGATTTCACCCCCGATAACTTCCTTTACACTCCACTTCCTAATCGAAAAAGGCCCACATCAGGGGTAAAGAAACAGAGACCGATCCTTTCCCAACCCTCTCCTGGGACTCCTCAGCTCTTTACTACACCGCTGGGCTGGCTTAGCAAAAGCAATTTGATGTCCAGAATTTCCTGGCAGCCTTCCACAACTCTGTCTGCCTCGTCAGAAAACTCCAATCAGTGAGTCTGTGGCTAAACGCAGTCTGATCTCACTGGTGGTGTTGCCACACTTTGTTCTTTTTCTAATGTGCTCTGTGTTCACAATGGTTTTGTTCTTTTTTAGTCATGAAAGCTGACATGATTTTGGAAAGTGAAACATGCTTCCCTAAATCTTTGCTCATATCCCCTCAGGTGAAACTCTCCAAGTCATTAACCTTAAGGCAATTCTCGTTGTGGGAGGGCTTTTTGTATTATATTCCGAGAGCTACCATTCCCATAGCCTAGATTTAAAAATTGGTGTTAGTTGCAATGTAACTGCTTCAAACTAAAGCAAATAGGGAAAGTCAACACATAAAAGCAACAAAAGTGGAGGTGTTCTGATTAAAGTGGAGGCCTGCAAGGGTGAAGAGTATAAGAGAAAGACCGTTGAGAGCCCCTCCAGGTTAACCACACCCTTCCTCCAAAAGGATCTCCATGGAGAATCCTCCAAGGAACCAAAGGATTCCCGGGAATACAGCCTGAAAACCACTTTGCCAGTAGGCCTAGAGTGGCAAGAAGATGTTTCATCATCATCTTTAAGATAAGCAAGCTAAAACCACATTGAATCTAGGTGTATTAGTCCATTCTCACACTGCTATGAAGAAATACCCAAGACTGAGTAATTTATAAAGGAAAGGGGGTTAATCGACTCAAACTTCCGCATGGCTGGGTAGGCCTCAGGAAACTTACAATCATGGCGGAAGGGGAAGCAACACATCCTTCTTCACGTGGAGGCAAGAAAGAGAAGAGCAAGAAGTGCTGAGCAAAAGGGAAAAACCCCTTATAAACCATCTGATCTTGTGAGAATTCACTCACTGTGACAAGAACAGCATGGAGATAACCATCCCCATGATTCAATTACCTCCCACTGGGTCCCTCTCATGACATGTGGGGATTATGAGAACTAGAGTCCAAGATGGTCACACAGCCAAACCATATCACTAGGACACTGGGGACTCTTGATGAAAAGAGTTTATTTCAAAACCTTCCCTTATTTCCAAATTAGATTGACCATTTTCAAGCCTCTTGCGTTTTGTTTTCTGTCTTTATTCCCTCAGGCTGTATGGAGGTATACAAACAATTTTCTGTACTTACAGTGTTCAACATGATGCTTTGATATATGCAGATGTTGTGAAATGAGTATCACAATCAAGCTAATTAGTATATCTACCACCTCATATAGTTAGCTTTGTGTGTGCATGTGTATAGTGAGAACATCTCCTCTCTTAGCAAATTTCAAGTATATAATACAATACCATTTACTATAGCCACCATTCTGTATGTTAGTTCTCCAGACCTTCACAGAAACTTTCTGCTCTTTGATCAACATCTCCCAGAAACTACTATTCTACTGTCTGCTTCTGACTGTTTTAGGTGCCACAGAGAAGTGAGATCATGTAATATTTGTCTTACCATGTGTGGTTTATTTCACTCAGCATAAAGTCCTCCAGATTCATCTGTGTTGTTGCACGTGACAGGATTTCCTTCTTTTTTCCTTCTTTTTAAAAGCTGAATAGTACTCCACTGTATATACACACCACATTTTCTTTATCCAATCATCTGTTGATGGACACTTAGGTTGATTCCATATCTTGGCTATTGTGAATAGTGCTGCAATCAACATAGGAATGCAGATATCTTTTTGAGAAACTGATTTCATTTTATTTGAATATATACCCAAATATATATTCCAGATCATATGGTAGTTCTAGTTTTAATATTTTGAGGAACCTACTGTATTCCATAATGGCTGTATCAATTTACATTCCTACCAACCGTGTACAAGGTTCCCTTTTCTCCATATCCTTGTCAATACTTGTTATCTTTTGTTTTTTGGGTTTGTTTTCAATGGGCTTGAAAGTTTACAGATTTGCCAGACCTAATGGATTCGGATCATTACCATGGCACCCTAACATTTTCTAAGTTGCAAAATAATGAACTTGCTATGTAGGCAAATGACCAAATCACATAGTGATTCAGAATTAGGGACTGGATTAGGGGACACAACCTCTGTGGTGTCATGCTTAGTCATAAACAATAGATACTCCCTCACTCCCAGTGACAAATTATGTTTCCTTTGTGTGTTTAATGTTTTGTTTTGCTTTTCTCCTGTATCTATGTATGGCTCCAAATGAATCATTTTCTCAGATCTCTTTTATTCTAACTGCCCTCAACATACCATACTCATTCACAAACAGACACACCTAATTAGAGAAAAAGCATACAGCCAACAGAAACTCAGTTTCCTTACCAGCAAAATGGGAAGAACAATACAATGTATTTTCTGGAGTAGTCCCAAGAATCAAGAGAAGTAAGGTCAAGTGAAAGCATAGTACCCAGTACATCCTGCAACTTCGATTTAAGATGTTATTTTCTCCTCTGTCCTTCCACATGCCTTTCAGGGAAACATGAGAGGCTGTGTGAGTCCATTCTTGCACTGCTATAAATAAATATCTGAGACAGAGCAATTTATAAAGAAAAGAGGTTTAATTGGCACACAGTTTTGCAGGCTGTACCGGAAGCATGATACTGGCACCTGCTCAGCTTCTGGGGAGACTTCAAGAAACTTACAGTCATGGTGGAAAACGAAGGGGAAGCCAACACATCTTACATGGCCAGAGCAGGAGACAGGGTGGAGGGAGGCACTACACAGTTTTAAACAGACAGATTTCATGATAACTCATCACTCACTGTCTTGACCAAGGGGGATGGTGCTAAATCATTCATGAGAAACTACCCCCATGATCCAATCACCTCCCACCAGCCCCCACCTCCAACATTGGGGATTACAATTTGACACGAGATTTGGGTGAGGACACAGATTCAAATCATATCAGAGGCCACGCGTAAAAATGCTCTGAATGATTTAGAAAACTAAAAGCAGGCAAGTGCTTAGCACTCTCAGGTTCAAGACCATGGGTAAAGCTCTACACTGGAGCCCTCTGAGCTCAGCCTATTTGTGTCTCCTCGTCTGCACACACACCAGCATTCACTAGCTCTTTCTCAATTGTCAGTCCTGAGTGAGGGACCTTCCACATCTGCAATGATGTGTCTTTGTTCTGACTCTAACAATACAGACTTCCATTTTATTCTGGAAAAGCTGGCTCCTCAGAAAGGGTTTCCTTTGACTGACAGTGGAGTTGAATGTTAGAGCAAGGACAATATTTCCCGTTTCCTCCTCTGATTTGGATCCATTTTTGACCAGGACCTCAAGTGGCATCACATTTAATGTGGGACAAAAGAAGCCATTTCCACTCAGGCCTCATGCTGCCCCCTGTAAAATTCCACCACAAAGCTGTTTTCAAATTAATCCAATAGTTAGAAGCTATAATGCATTCCGTTTTCGATTTTAAAATTCAAATGTATGCATGTATGCACACACACACTTGTGTGAGTACACGAAGATTTTGGTAGCATCTGGGAGAAGAAAACTCCAATTGCTGTCTGTCCTCTAATTCCATCTCACCTTTCAATGTCTCTAGGAAGATTCGCCGTCTGCCTCCTGCCAAAAACTGGAGGTAGCAGTGGGGAGAGAATGAATATATTTTTATTTTCTCGTTTAAGCTAGGCTCAGTGCTAGACACTTCACCCAACTTGAACCCATGCAATAGCCCTTAAGCTCAAGTATCATTATTGCCATTTTAAGGTGAAGACAATGAGGCCAAGTATTGCAAAGTTCTTGCTTAACTCTTGGCAAGTGGAACTGTGTTTTGCTTACTTTTGTACCAGGGTCACACTTCCTCACGCATCATGGTGATTCTTTCCAGAAGGTCCAGCTAAGTGTAGACACAACTATGATACATAAGATTAGAAACTCAGGCCAAATTTAAGGTGAGTGATCCCAGGCAGAAGAGAGGGG
Source organism: Theropithecus gelada (assembly GCF_003255815.1). Lineage (NCBI taxonomy): Eukaryota > Metazoa > Chordata > Mammalia > Primates > Cercopithecidae > Theropithecus > Theropithecus gelada. The sequence goes on from NC_037670.1 coordinate 79,058,979, forward strand.
GGTTCCAGAGAAAGGCCTTCATTGCAGGATGGGGAGTGCATCTCCTGGGTTTCCTCAGTGATTGGTTGCGTGGTTTCAAAGAAAAATGGGCTTTAGAGCATTGAAGACCTGGGCTTGGATCCCCACTCTGCCACTTACAAATTGTGTCACTTTTGACACCTTCTATAGTCTCTTTGAGCCTCCATTTTGCACTTAAAACAAAAGGAGATAACAATACTTAGACAGTCATGAGAATTAAATGAGAGAACAACAGATGTGAAACTTCCTAGCCCACATCATGACATGCGATGGATGCGCCATAAATGTTTGTTTCTTCCTCCACTTTCCCCAAAGTCCAAAGCATTCACAGACTCTTTACAAGGTGGCAGGAGGCTTGTATTAAGTATCACCGTGACCCCTGATGTTCACAGTCTCAACATCTTTAAAGCAATATCTAGAAAATGGTGATGTATTTTTCAAAATTCAGAATTAATGAAACAAGAATCTGATACAGTGGAATTACTGTCTTTGTTTCACCGTGTTTTTTTTTTTCTTCTTGTAATTGAAACCATTTTCAAGTTTTATTTAGTACAAAATTAATTTCACATTTTCATCAAGGAACTCGTGTGGGTCTCAGGATGATTCAGATTTTCCGATACAGAAATTCATAGCATTCATGACTGAGTGTTTTCTAAGACAAAAGAGTTTATGCCACAAGAGACCATTTCAGTCCCGTTATAGGAGCAAAATAAAAAACCTTTTACATGGCACTTCCGAATTCAGGGCTAACATTAACGTTTTGTAAGAGAGCTTGATTTTTAAAAATCTACGTGAGTTAATCATCCCCAACTTTCTAGCTCCACAAGTAAAAAAAGCAACTTGATTAACTTTAAGAATAAACCAGTTTCCTCTTGAACTGAACTCAGAAGTCACATTGAGCTCACTTGTCAAGGTGAAGTGCATACTGAATCAGCTTGTGTGGGGTAAGGTTCTGACCACAAGAAATCGGGAAAGTTGTTACCTCGAGCTTCACAAGGCACAGGCTATCGGGTTGATCCCATGGCTTTTTTCATAAACACATAAACAACATCACTTGGGTCAGAGCTAGGACCCCTCTAGACTGTATTCTCATCCCAGACAAAGAAAAACAGAGGATGTGCTTTGAGACATCTGACCTAAGCATTTGAGGGAGCAGTCACTCCTATTAGTCTCCAGAACCTCACTAAGAGTCAGAAAAGCTAGCCAAACTGGGGCAGTTGAGCAGGAGGCAGTGGTCAACGAAAGGCAAATGGGTGCTTTCCAGAACACACCTGTGTGTACACTGCATGAGCGCATTCCCACCAGACCTGACCCTGATACTATTCACCTCCCTCCTTCCAATGCTGGAATCAAACCACACTCCTCTCTGGCCCTGCCCCGGCCCCAGGCCTCAGGAGCCCCTCTTAGCAATCTCCAAGATGCAGTCGGCAGCCCCCCAACCCCATCCCCACCATTCCCTAGCACTTGGGAGAGCTGACATTTGTCCATGGTTCAATGCTCTTAGTTCATCTTACCTCTTTTTTCTTGGATTGAGATAAAAGTTACAAAACATGAAACTTGCCATTTTAACCATTTTGAAGCGTACCATTCAGAGGCTTTTAGTACATTCACAGTGTTGTGCAACCATCACCACAATCTAATTGCAGAACATTTTCATCACTCTAAAAAGCAATCTTACACCCATTAAATAGTCCCTCCACATTCTCTGCTGCCCCCAGGTCCCAGAAGCCGCTAATCCACTTCTGTCTATGAATCTGCCAGTCCTGGACAAGTGGTTTCCCTTAAGGAGTACTTTTGCCCTTGGCCAATACCATGAGGAAGGATGATCAAAAGATGACCCAAGCTGTTTTAAGGTATCAATGTCTCTTCAGCAAAATGTTAAATTGCCCTCACGGTAGAGTTAGTGTGTTTTGTTTTGTTCTATTATCTTATTCTCTAAAATCTATCTGTGGCATTGCAATAAACCTGGACTCTTAATCAATAAGAACATGCATGCATGGATGGCTACATGTGGCTAAGTATGCACCTGTGTATGTATGCACATGTTACTGTACATAGATGTTCTGTTTTCACAAAAAGGCCCCACTCCATGGTCTCTTCTCTGAAAAGCCTTGCTACTGTCAAATGAGAGGGAGTGCATGGTGCAAGTTTCCAGGGAGAGAGAAGGGCTCTTGATGACAGCCTGGCACAGCGGGAAAGGCAGCGCCACTTGATTTTGGCCACATCACCCTTGCCCTGGGTCTCATGGAATTTGCTCCCCTCTGGATCTAATATCTGTTTCTACAGAAGTGCAGGAAGGGGGGTTGTCATCCATCGATCTGTCCGAGGCCTCCTGGCAACACTTGGGGAGCACATTGCAGTTTTGTAGAATTATGTTCAAAGGTCAACTCTACTTGTTAAGATTCTTAAGGTGTCTGTTTCATTTAAATCAAGTTTTGTGTTTGTACGTGTGTGTTTTTTAAGGGAGAATGGAATCTACTGAGAGAACAATCCCACGTAAATTAGAAACACGTGCAGGCATTCAGTAGGTCAGCTCTGTAAAGATGTGTTATTATATCTTTGTGTAGGAACTGTATTCACAGACAAGGCCAACATATGAATTTCATGATTCTCTGATGCCCAGGTTAGCTGGTCCCCCAGATCCTGGTACATACAGTTGTTCAGACACAAAAATTATTTTCCACTCCTTCAGATAGAGATAAGGAGGGAAAACACCATATTACAATGTAAAGAGTTAGAACTTAGTTGAAGAATGGATGCACTCATGAAATGTGGCATCATATTTAATATCAAAAAGCCAAAGAGACACAAGGTCTGTGTGGGCCACACTGCTTTAAAGCATCCTTGACCTCTTTTGCTTGGCAAAACAGCCCATGTAGAGCCAATTTAGCATCTAAATATGAGAGAGATTTAGAGACAAGATTAATACTGTTACTAGGACTTTCTGCATTGAAAATTAAATCAAAATATATTTCATGGCTGTTTATAATGACTACTTCCTCTCTCTACCTTTAAAAAGTTGCTAAGTCAGTAATGCCAATATAATGGAAGAGGGAAGCAAAAATAAGAAGGAAAGGAAAACACACTTATTGACGATCTTGTCCTCTCTATTAGATTGTAATCTATTTGATCTTATTTTAAGTTCTTACAACCATCATGTGAGGCCAATATTGTTATATCCATTTTACAGGTGGGAAAACGAAGATTCAGAGAGATTTAATAACTCATCTGAAGGCACATAACAGAGCTGGAATTTGAAGTCAGGTTGGTCTGACCTTAAGAATCATATAACTCTGTTATGATGTTAGACTAGAAGCTGCCAAATACAGTGGGAAGAGCCCTAGGGAGGGGCAGGGAGTTCTGTTCCTATTACTAGCTTTGCCACTCTCTTGCTAATGTTGTGGAAGAGCCAAGAATTATCTGGGCTTCTCTTTTCCCATTGGTGCAATGAGAATAACACTGCCTGCCTTCTTGCCTCTCAGGAATATCATGAACATCAAGTAAGAAAAAAGGCCGGGCATGGTGGCTCATGCCTGTAATCCTAGCACTTTGGGAGGCTGAGGTGGGCAGATCCAGGAGTTCGAGACCAGCCTGGCCAACATGGTGAAATCCCTGTCTCTACTGAAAATACAAACATCAGCTGGGCGTGGTGGCAAACACCTGTAATCCCAGCTACTTGGGAGGCTGAGGCAGGAGAATTGCTTGAACCCCATGGGGGCAGAGGTTGCAGTGAGCCAAGATCACGCCACTTCACTCCAGAAAATAAATGCAAGGGGTGGCGGAGACACTTTGAAATAGGAAAGTAAGTTATTTGCATAATATGATTTAGTTATCTGTAGACATCCCCAAAGTGGAATGCACAAGATAATCCACTGAAGTATAAGAAGAAATTATTCGGCCGGGCGCGGTGGCTCAAGCCTGTAATCCCAGCACTTTGGGAGGCCGAGGCGGGTGGATCATGAGGTCAGGAGATCGAGACCATCCTGGCTAACATGGTGAAACCCCGTCTCTACTAAAAATACAAAAAACTAGCCGGGCGTGGTGGCGGGCGCCTGTAGTCCCAGCTACTCGGAGGCTGAGGCAGGAGAATGGCGTGAACCTGGGAGGCGGAGCTTGCAGTGAGCCGAGATCCCGCCACTGCACTCCAGCCTGGGTGACACAGCGCGAGACTCCATCTCAAAAAAAAAAAAAAAAAAAGAAGAAATTATTCAAACTTCTATTTATATTTCATTTTACCTTAAAACAAAGAAAAATATATAGACATATTGATAAGGGTAGATGTACACAAATTCACAGATACTAGGAGTGGATGCCCTAAGTTTTTTCTCTGATTAGGTGCATGATTAGAAAAATTTGAAGAGGGGGCGGAGCAAGATGGCCGAATAGGAACAGCTCCAGTCTCCAACTCCCAGCGCCAGCGACACATAAGACCTGTGATTTCTGCATTTTCAACTGAGGTACTGGGTTCATCTCACTGGGGAGTGCCGGACGATCGGTGCTGGTCAGCTGCTGCAGCCCGATCAGCGAGAGCTGAAGCAGGGCGAGGCATCGCCTCACCTGGGAAGCGCAAGGGGGAAGGGAATCCCTTTTCCTAGCCAGGGGAACTGAGACACACAACACCCGGAAAATTGGGTAACTCCCACCCCAATATTGCGCTTTAAGCAAACAGGCACACCAGGAGATCATATCCCACACCTGGCCGGGAGGGTCCCACGCCCACGGAGCCTCCCTCATTGCTAGCACAGCAATCTGTGATCTACCGGCAAGGCAGCAGCGAGGCTGGGGGAGGGGCGCCCGCCATTGCTGAGGCTTAAGTAGGTAAACAAAGCTGCTGGGAAGCTCCAACTGGGTGGAGCTCACAGCAGCTCAAGGAAACCTGCCTGTCTCTGTAGACTCCACCTCTGGGGACAGGGCACAGCTACACAACAACAACAACAACAACAACAAAGCAGCAGAAACCTCTGCAGACGCAAACGACTCTGTCTGACAGCTTTGAAGAGAGCAGTGGATCTCCCAACACGGAGGCTGAGATCTGAGAACGGACAGACTGCCTGCTCAAGTGGGTCCCTGACCCCTGAGTAGCCTAACTGGGAGACATCCCCCACTAGGGGCAGTCTGACACCCCACACCTCACAGGGTGGAGTACACCCCTGAGAGGAAGCTTCCAAAGCAAGAATCAGACAGGTACACTCGCTGTTCAGAAATATTCTATCTTCTGCAGCCTCTGCTGCTGATACCCAGGCAAACAGGGTCTGGAGTGGACCTCAAGCAATCTCCAACAGACCTACAGCTGAGGGTCCTGACTGTTAGAAGGAAAACTATCAAACAGGAAGGACACCTACACCAAAACCCCATCAGTACATCACCATCATCAAAGACCAGAGGCAGATAAAACCACAAAGATGGGGAAAAAGCAGGGCAGAAAAGCTGGAAATTCAAAAAATAAGAGCCCATCTCCCCCGGCAAAGGAGCGCAGCTCATCGCCAGCAACGGATCAAAGCTGGACGGAGAATGACTTTGACGAGATGAGAGAAGAAGGCTTCAGTCCATCAAATTTCTCAGAGCTAAAGGAGGAATTACGTACCCAGCGCAAAGAAACTAAAAATCTTGAAAAAAAAGTGGAAGAATTGACGGCTAGAATAATTAATGCAGAGAAGGTCATAAACGAAATGAAAGAGATGAAAACCATGACACGAGAAATACGTGACAAATGCACAAGCTTCAGTAACCAACTCGATCAACTGGAAGAAAGAGTATCAGCGATTGAGGATCAAATGAATGAAATGAAGCGAGAAGAGAAACCAAAAGAAAAAAGAAGAAAAAGAAATGAACAAAGCCTGCAAGAAGTATGGGATTATGTAAAAAGACCAAATCTACGTCTGATTGGGGTGCCTGAAAGTGAGGGGGAAAATGGAACCAAGTTGGAAAACACTCTTCAGGATATCATCCAGGAGAACTTCCCCAACCTAGTAGGGCAGGCCAACATTCAAATCCAGGAAATACAGAGAACGCCACAAAGATACTCCTCGAGAAGAGCAACTCCAAGACACATAAATTGCCAGATTCACCAAAGTTGAAATGAAGGAAAAAATCTTAAGGGCAGCCAGAGAGAAAGGTCGGGTTACCCACAAAGGGAAGCCCATCAGACTCACAGCAGATCTCTCGGCAGAAACTCTCCAAGCCAGAAGAGAGTGGGGGCCAATATTCAACATTCTTAAAGAAAAGAATTTT